>NC_056743.1:360445925-360628425 GCF_019279795.1 Protopterus annectens | reverse complement strand
ATGGCTTCAGTAAGGCCTTCTACTCATGGCTGCTTTTTCAGGAAAACAACTTTACCTCTCCTTAAGGGCCACAGACTACAGTTTTCAGTGCCTTTCTAACCAAAGTCTGTTAATTAGAAAATGTTATTTAAAAAAATGTCCATTGCAGCAATCATTCTTTCCATCATTCAGGAATTTATCAATCAGCAGGTTGTTCCTTTCCTAAGTTCCTACCTGCAATCCAAAGGTAAGTTGCAGATGTTTGGACAGCAACACAACTTGGAGAAAAATGTAGAACATACAAAAGCACTTGCTGTTTTTCTACATTAACAGCTAAAATAGCCTTGCTATTTTACATTCTGAATTCTTTTCTAAGTGCAGTAGCTGTCCAAATGTTAGCTGTATAGTTTTGGACAGCAACATATAAAGGGAAGAATTTGTCACACTATAATTATTACTGTGACCACTGATTGCCAAAACTGTTTACATTAGAAATGTTGGATTTAAATAAGTACAATGACTGGTATGTCCAATTAGTGTGCACATTTCTGAATATTAATACATTATAATTGTATAATTACATTTATATGTGTATTGCATTCATTTTGTTAATGATTATGCATGCATTTAATGTGAGTATAATGTTTACTGATTTTCTCTCTCTCTATTTATATATATATCTCCACCAAAGATTCCAGCAGACTGTAGAATGTCAAAAATTAGTCTTTACGGAAATAAAACAAGTGTAAACTGGTTTCAATGTGCATCCCACATCACTATGATTCATACACAGTATCTCCACAAAGATATTATGGGCTTACTCCCAGCTAAACATTGTCTCATGCATAGTTCTGTGGATTTGTAGTTTGGTGTCTGACAGAACCCACACCATTAAGGTCAGGACTATTTCCAGTTGACAAATAAATGCCATCAGTGATATCACACAAGGCTAGGTCCTCAGTCACCCTCACCTCCGGTATACATTTCTAAGACATAAAAGTCATTACCACATAACTTTGGCTAACCATGTTTGTTGATAATTCCCACTGAGAGGTATCACTTCCCATTCTGATGCATGTATTCTTCAGCAATGGCTGGACCAAATGTGTATTAATCCTAGACTAATCCTTAGCACCAAGCAATTCAGCATAGTTCCCTATAAATTTAACACAGTCATCAGGGACCTGTGTATGTACATATGTCGATAAGAGACTCGGGTACACATGTAGATAACAGACTCAGGTACACATGTAGGTAACAGACAGAGGTATGTATGTAGATAACAGATTCAGGTATGCATGTAGATAACAGACTCAGGTACGCATGTAGGTAACAGACAGAAGTATGCATGTAGGTAACCGACTCAGTTACACATGTAGATAACAGACTCAGGTACATATGTAGGTAACAGACACAGGTATGTATGTAGGTAACAGACTCAGTTATGCATGTAGATAACAGACTCGGGTATGTATGTAGGTAACAGACTCAGGTACTTATGTAGATAGCCCCAGGTATGTATGTAGATAACAGATTCAGTTATGCATGTAGATAACAGACTCAGGTACGCATGTAGGTAACAGACTCAGGTACGCATGTAGGTAACAGACACAGGTATGTATATAGGTAACAGACTCAGGTACACATGTAGATAACAGCCTCAGGTATGTATGTAGATAACAGACGCAGGTATGTATGTAGGTAACAGACTGAGGTACGCATGTAGATAACTGCCTCAGGTACATTTGTAGATAACAGCCTCAAGTGCTTATGTAGATGACAGACTTGGGTATGTATGTAAGTAACAGAATGAGGTATGTATATATTTATATATAATTTTTGATCGCAAAATGAACTAAGGTTGATATATTTACAGCCATGTAGTATATTGCCTTGTATAAAATCACAGACTTAATAATCTACTTAATAATTTGGTTAAATAAGATGTACCATTAAAGTACATTAGGGCTATATATTATTATGACAGCTACTAGGTAGGGCAGGACCAGCTTGAATGTCACACTGATGGGGGAAGGGATGTGAATTTAACATGTGTACCAATAACACTTTGGTTTACAGCACAATAAACCACTCCCATGCCTGATAAAAAGTGTATATATATATATATATATATATATATATATATATATATATATTTAGAAAGCTTGTGAGGAAATTATTACTCTATTTTTGTTTTACTTGGATAGCTTGTCTGTGTACTTAATAAAGGATTTTCGACTGGAAACAGACTGCCTGCCTTGCTTGGATTACTTTTGAATACTTAGCAATGCTGTAGAATTATATATTTTCTATTATTACTTTTTGACTTGACGAGTTTACGTTCTCTACTTCTACTACTATTGTCTGAGCTGATTAATATGCAGTGATTAACTAGAAATATATGGACTGAAAATCTTCCACACAGAGAAGTTTCTTACACTGTTTTAGATAAAAGAGGTACACATGTAGATAACAGTCTTAGGTACGCATGTATATAACAGACACAAAACAGTGTAAGAAACTTCTCTGTGTGGAAGATTTTCAGTCCATATATCTCATTACTAAGTATTCGAAAGTAGTCCAAGCAAGACAGGCAGTCTGTTTCCATACTATTGTCTGATCTGATTAATATACAGTGATTAACTAGAGATGTATGGACTGAAAATCTTCCACACAGAGAATTTTCTTACACTGTTTTGTTTTTGGACCCACTATACTTGTTTAGTGGGTTAAGACTTCGGGGATACCACAGAGATTACTTGTTTTATATATATATATATATATATATATATATATATATATATATATATATATATAAAACAGACACAGGTACGTACGTAGATAACAGATTCAGGTATACGCAGTCAAACAAAATCAGTTTTTAGAAAGTCAATAATGCATTAAAGAACCTGATATAAAATATATTTTGATTGATATTGGCTGATAAAACAACAATAACTTTCTATGTAAACATATTCAGCAACATTATGGTACAAATGTAGAAAATAAGGGATGCCTTGCTAACCCTGGTGTCTGTGATTCAAATGCTGCTGCTATTAATATGTTGTGTGAAACTGTTTTCCTTTCCTCTCTTCTGGCTCAACAAATAGTGCTACTGATGTCTTTAACTGAATGCACACACCCAGGAAAAATTCTGCAATTGGAACTCATGGACTTAATGGCCATTTGTTTGAGAGTTCTGCAAAAGTTAATTCCCTGCTTGAGAAATGTATTTCAATTTACTTTAAGTTGTATTATATTACAGAAATTTCAATTGTTGTGGTTGCCATACCTATCATCAAAGGCAGAAGGTTGGGCACATTAGGTGCACTTAACTGTCCCCTAACAGCCTGTCAAGTTTGTTAGGCAAAGCATTCAGAACAACTTGTTTTTCTACTTGTTACAGATAGCCACTTTGGATTTCTATATACTAGATCCTGTTTAAGGAATGTTCTTACTTTTTACATCCAGTTGATGTGACAATGATTGTTGATACCTTAAGCAGGGTCTTGGAAGTTAAGGAGTCACTGAAAGTTAACAAATGTATTCTCAACTAGATTGTACATTGGTCATCTGATAGGAGATGGTTAAGACTCCACATCCTTTAGAAAATTCATGCTAATGCAAAACCTATTATTCTATCAACTTTCTAAGTTTGTAAGAGCAAAACTTAAGATCTGTCCCTGTTTGTACCCCCAGCATTTTAGGCTTTGTCCTCATTTTTTTGCTCTAAGAGGTTGAGAGGTATGACCCCATCTGAACCTGTACCGCAACCCCCAAGCCATCATAACCCTTCTTCCCCTATTTTCACATAATACCTTTATGACCTCGAAAAAGACATTCATCATCTAGCAGCCATGAAATGTACGTTTTTTGCTCTTTGCCTATCTGATGATTGTGCCTTTATTTCTATTTCTATTTCTATATATTTTTTTCCAATTTTTATAACTCGTGTACCATTTGACTTATGGATATGCAGCATTTCCAATAAAGCAGGGTGAGAGGCTGCCTTGTATGCAAGGCAGAAATTGCCTCTGAGTAGTCTGTGTGAAACAGAATAAAGTGACTGTAATTTCAGATGATCCACACAGGACAGATGCTGTAGACCTTGAATTTTCCTTGTGAGGAACCTTTGTGGTCTCTTCAGTTGCTGTAGGTGCATGGAAAGGTACATACCAAAAGGAGCATTGTACTCAATTATTGGCCTGATGAAGGAAGAGCACAGGGAGGTTATAACTTCTTTTTTTCTGGAGGCAAGGCCCTTACTTATAAGATGAGTAGTATAGAATGCCCCTTCTTGCCACTGTGGAGACTATGAATGGTGTGTGCCCAGGTCTCTTATCACTGAGTGCATACTTAAAGTGTTGCTTTTGATGTGGAAGTTAGCAGCAACATCACTCTTACCGAATGGGATGATGATACATTTTTTGCATTGACTTTAATGCCATGACTTTTGTACCAATCATTGGTTTGTGTAAGACCCTCTTGTAGGATGTTGACATCATTTGGAGATTCTATGACCACTCTCAGTTTGCAGTCATCATCAAACTTTGTCAGCCACAGACCTTTAATTTTGACGTGTACTTCAGAGAAATAGATTCCAAACAGTAGAGTTCCCAGGACTGATCCCTGTGGAACACCACTGGTTACAGCTCTGCTGTTGGAGTCTAAACAAAAAACTCCACTCCCTAGAAGCTCTATTCACTCTAGAGAATGCTGATGTCTGTGTGGTCACTGAGACATGGTTTAAAGCCATGGAGAGCACACCAACAGTGCAAGGTTATAATGCCTTCCACACATTTAGACCAGCTACTACATAGACAGGGACTAAAGGTGGAGGTGTTTCTATTTACATCAAAAATAAATATACCTCAAGCTGGTCAAACAGAACAAGGCACTTGAGCTGCTCCATGTTCAAATCACCATAGACAAAATCCAATATCACTTACTTGCCAGCTATAGGTCCCCCTCTGACCCAGGAAACCCATACCATGTATTTAAACTTATTAGAAACACTAGCCATCCAACCCAATAGCATATTCATGGGTGACTTTAATTGCCCCACCATTAACTGGGAATCCTATACGACACCAAACATACAAGCACAGAGATTCCTGGAATTTGTAAACACAAACTCCCTGAACCTGATAGTACATCAACCAGAGGTGCAACCATACTGGATCTGGTCCTCACTAATACAGGAGAGTGCTTCACACCCCCTACTGTAATGCCTTCCCTGGTAAGGTCAGACCACAAAATGGTCTCCTTTGAAGTAAAAATAAAACCTGCACCCCCAGCTGAACCGGGAATATTCAAAAACTACTCTAAGGCTAACCTCCTGCTATTTAGTGAGAACCTGGCAAAATTTCAAGCTCCCATAAACCCTGAGAACACTGTTGCCTATGCAGAAGTGTTCACAGAAACCCTGTATAAGCATGTTAATAGCTGCATAGGCAGCTGTACCCACCAGGAAGAAATACAGAACTAACTCAAATAACAAGCCCCCCCCCCCCCGGTGGAATCACAAAAACAGTAGGCTGTATAACAGGAGGAAGAAAATCATGGCAAAAGTTAGGAGGTGCAGCACCCAGCAGGATAAAAGCACTCTCATTACACTAAACAAACACCTCAAAGGACAAATAAAGTCTGCCAAAGCAAAAGTTGAGGTGAATTTGGCCTCCCAGGCCAAGGACAACCACAAGGCATTCTTTATCTAAGTTTGCAACCTCAAAGGCAATACACAGTTGTGTGTAGAGCTCATTGTAAATGGAGCTACCTATACTGAGCCAGAAGATATAGCAAACATACTGGCCCATAAATTCAGTTCCAACTTTACCCCTCTCTCCCCCTCAACCTTCCCTCAGGAAATACTGTCAAATATAACCACCCCTGCTATAAATAGGGAACAGGTCCTTAATGCTCTCTCTAAGGCCAGGAACACTGCATTAATGGGCCCACACAATATCCCAGGATGTCTTCTAAATAGCATAATACATGACATATCAGGGCCTCTGTAATCACTATTTAACTGTAGCCTCCAAACAGGCTTTGTGCCTCATGAATGGAAAATATCAACAGTCATTTCTGTGCACAAAGGTTGATGATCTACAGACCCTGGAAACTACAGACTCATAAGTCTAACAAGTCGCCATGGAAAGAATTATCATGGAAATGGTCAATAGTGATATAGTAAACCTCCATACAGTGGACCTAACCTAGTTGGGTTTTGTCAAGGGTAGATCATGCCTACTCAACCTGGTGGACCTCTTTGAGAAGGCCACCAAAACAATGGATGAAGGCAAAATGGTTCACACTGCTTACCTTGACCTGGCCATTTGACACAATACCCACTTGTGCATTGTTGATAAACCCAAGAGGTTAGGTACACACTTGTATGTCACCCAGTGAATAGGTCAACTGGCTCATAGGCAGAACCCAGGAATTTAGAATTTGGGGGTCCACCTCTACAAAGAGTCCAGTCACAAGTGGAGTCCCTCAGAGATCAGTCCTTGGACCGCTTCTTTTTGGCATTTAATTCTCAGACGTCAAGGCTAATGTCAGTCATCTGTTGCTGACTAAATTTGCAGATGAATGGAAATTAGAAGCTGCCATTGAATCCTACACTGATACAAATGTTCTCCTGGAGTGGCTGATGCAGACAAACAACTGGTGCCAGAGTCATGGACTAAAACTACATGACAAGGAATACATAATAGCATCCTTCCGGAAGTCATCCACCCTTGGTAACTATCATATTGACAACACACCCTTAGAGTTGACCCAGTAGTCAGGGACTTTGAGAATTAGTAAAGGGTTTGACTGACTAGTCAAAGTTCATCTGTCATGTAAGTCATCCTGTTACTCATTTGGTCATTTATTGAGATTAAGCTGTGCCTTTCTGTTTCCTCTTAGTTGTGTGAATATGGTTTTTGCTATATGTTTCTGGGCTGTTGATGGAGAAGTTGCAAACGCTAGAAAATGACAACAAAGCCCCTCACAAAAACATTGCATTTGTTTTTAGTTTTTTGGTATTTTGTACAACTTATGGTAAGCATAAGTATTTGGAGCAAACATTTTGTGATAATATAGTTATATTGTTTGTAAACAAAGAGTGATATAAAGTGTTTAAGTTCTAAATGTAAATGTATGATCTTCAGTTTTGTTCAGTCAGATTTTTGTGTATGGGATTATTTGTGTTTCAGCTTTGAGGTGGGAGTATTTGTAGCTGTGAATTTATTTGGTCTTATTTGTAAACATTGATCCAGTTTGAGATACCTTATAATGAAGTGGAACTGCTGTCCAGTCTTTGGAGAAGACTTGAAAATTTGGAGATCTTGTAGCAAGGGAAGTTCAGTAAGGTCTTTAACTAAGTTGCTTTAGGAAGATAATTAGCCATGTTTGTACATTACAGTATGGAGAATGATAAAATAATTGAAGGACAGAAGCCTTATTAGGTCTCTTAAAATATTATGACCTTAAGACCCTGTAAAGATATGAACCTATATGATGAAGTTAAATATAATTTAATTTTGACTGAGATGCTGGTTCACAGGCCACTTGTCTTGGAGTTAAGAATTAGATGTTTTACTCTTTTTAAGGTCAGAGTAGTTCTGTTGCATATAATAGCGAGTTGCACTGGATGTGTGGAGGTCAGTCCAACAGTTTATCATATTATGACTTTGTCAGATTTTAATCTCATTTTGGGATATGGTAGTACAGGACCCAGTAGATTTGTTAAGGTTGTGGCATGGGCATGTCAACCTTATCCAGGCCTAATTCTTGGGTTTGTAGAACCAGATTTAATCATGATGAACCTTTTACATTGGCAGTCTGTAAAGCCTTAGAGAGGAATTGGATCTTGAATTCACTTCCAACAATGGACTAGGAGAGGCTGGTATTTTTAGAGCCATTTAAGGTAAGCTAATGCTCACCAGCATGTCGGTAAGGAAATTAACCTAATGTTGAAGTGGTACCAGTGATGTGCTTTTCTGGATACATACAGACATAAAATATTTCAATCATGGGCATTAAAGCCCTTCTAGCTTGCCGATATACCAAATCACTTGTTCCCATAATAAATGTCCAGGCAGTTCTTAACAATATCTAAACTAGTACTTGCTTTAATGTAATTTGGTAGTCTGTTCCATGCATCAGCTATTCTGTCAAAGAACCAATTAATACACTTCTTATTCCTACAGAATCTTCTACACAGCTTGTCTGATGATTCCCTAGTACTGTTTGATAACCCCAAACATCCCCAGAGGTAGTTGTCACTAAATGCCTGAATAAGATCACCTCTTGTATAGCTGTAAGAGACACTGTGCAGTTCACATATTTTAGTCTTTCATAATAACTTAAATTTTCACATCCATGGATACCCTTGGTATATTTCCATTGTACTCTTTACAGTTTACTCATGCTTGTTTTCTTATAGGGTTTCCATATTGTTATTCCATTGTTAGGTTTGGGTCTAATGTAACTAGCAAACAATGTCTTCATCATTTTTGATTTCATAGTCTTTATAAAGCTTTTTATACACCCTATACTTCTATAACTGTCATTAACCAATTGGTTGATATGATTAGAAAGAAGTAAAGGGTAGACAGTGCTTGGAATATTTCACTTCCTCGTTTACTTAGTGGTTCAGGGACAGAGTCTACTGATGTTGTAGACAGCACTTGGAATATTTCACTTCCTCGTATAGTTAGTGGTTCTGGGACAGAGTCTATTGATGTAGACAGCACTTGGAATATTTCACTTCCTCGTATAGTTAGTGGTTCTGGGACAGAGTCTACTGATGTTGTAGACAGTGCTTGGAATATTTCACTTCCTCGTTTACTTAGTGGTTCAGGGACAGAGTCTACTGATGTTGTAGACAGTACTTGGAATATTGCACTTCCTCGTATAGTTAGTGGTTCTGGGACAGAGTCTACTGATGTTGTAGACAGTACTTGGAATATTTCACTTCCTCGTTTACTTAGTGGTTCTGGGACAGAGTCTACGGATGTTGTAGACAGTACTTGGAATATTGCACTTCCTCGTATAGTTAGTGGTTCTGGGACAGAGTCTACTGATGTTGTAGACATCACTTGGAATATTTCACTTCCTCGTATAGTTAGTGGTTCTGGGACAGAGTCTACTGATGTTGTAGACAGTACTTGGAATATTGCACTTCCTCGTATAGTTAGTGGTTCTGGGACAGAGTCTACTGATGTTGTAGACATCACTTGGAATATTTCACTTCCTCGTATAGTTAGTGGTTCAGGGACAGAGTCTACTGATGTTGTAGACAGTACTTGGAATATTTCACTTCCTCGTATAGTTAGTGGTTCTGGGACAGAGTCTATTGATGTAGACAGCACTTGGAATATTTCACTTTCTCATTTAGTTAGCAGTTCTGGGACAGAGTCTACTGATGTTGTAGACAGTACTTGGAATATTTTACTTCCTCGTTTAGTCAGGGGATTTGAACTCCTCATACTGATGAAACACAATAACTAACTAGCAGCACAGTATACAGAGCTCTTAGTGCATTGTCCTACTTAAGTATCAACTATAAATATAATGATAATATCAGAAATATTTTTTACTGAAGATCTAGTCATATACCCAGGTCCTTAAATGAGACTACAGTTTCAATAACTGTGTTCTGTATTAAATATTCATCTTTCAATTTATGTCATAATCTCATATGCTTAGTTTTTGATGAATTTATCAGTATACTATTCTCCTGTGCCGTAATGGTCAATTCAGTTAAGTTATTTTGCAGGTATGCCTTATCTGTAACACGTAATCAGTTTACCCAATTTCAGGTCATCTGCATATAGACTGAAGAACACCTCAGATGAAAAAGTTAGGTCTGAAAGATACAATCTAAACAAGGGCCTAGGACAGAGCCCTGTGGGACACCCTGACTGTAGGATTTCACCTGTTCACTTGCTGTATGATGCTTGCCATGTCCTATTTGTAACCCATGCAGCTATCCATCTCATCAACAGTACATCAATACCTAGTTGTTTTAATTTATTGACCAGTGTTTTGCGTATGACCCTGTCAAATGCTGAAGTTAAATTTATATAAATTAGATCACAGCACAATGTTGGATTCATAGCTGCAATTATATTGTTATAGAATATCACATTACAGGTGGTTATAGATCTATTTTCAGCATATACATTCTATCTTACAAAGTACGTGCCTGGTGAATAAGGACCCTTATAAGCTATACCAGCCACCTCATTCTAAAGCATAAGAACCTAGCCATCCTAACCCAGAACCCTTATATCAAAGGAAGCTAGAAACTTTTTAACCTGGTTTCCTGCATTTATTACCTAACAAAGTATGTACCTGGTGTATAAGGACCCTTATAAGCCATACCAGCCACCTCATCCTAAAGCATAAGAACCTAACCATCCGAACCCAGAACTTTGTTATTAAAGGAAGCTGGAAACTTTTTAACCTGCTTTCCTGCATTTATTACTTTACAAAGTACGTGCCTGGTGAAAAAGGACCTTTATAAGCTATACCAGCCACCTTATCCTAAAGCATAAGACCCTAGCCATCCTAACCCAAAACCCTGGTACCAAACAAAGCTGGAAACTTTTTAACCTGCTTTCCTGCAGTTATTACCTTACAAAGTACGTGCCTGGTGAAAAAGGACCTTTATAAGCTATACCAGCCACCTTATCCTAAAGCATAAGACCCTAGCCATCCTAACCCAAAACCCTGGTACCAAACAAAGCTGGAAACTTTTTAACCTGCTTTCCTGCAGTTATTACCTTACAAAGTACGTGCCTGGTGAACAAGGACCCTTATAAGCTATACCAGCCACCTTATCCTAAAGCATAAGAACCTAGCCATCCTAACCCAGAACCCTGGTACCAAAGGAAGCTGGGAACTTTTTAATCTGCTTTCCTGCATTTATTACCTTACAAAGTGCATGCCTGGTGAATAAGGACCCTTATAAGCTATACTTGCCACCTCATCCTAAAGGATAAGAACCTAGTCATCCTAAACCATAACCCTGGTATCAAAGGGGGCTGCAAACTTTTTAACCTGCTTTCCTGCACTTATTGCCTGAAAAAAACTATGTGCCTGGTGAATAAGGACCCTAATAAGCTATACCAGCTACCTTATCCTAAAGCATAAGAACCTAGCCATTCTAACCCAGAACCCTGGTATCAAAGGAAGCTGGGAACTTTTTAACCTGTTTTCATGCATTTATTACCTTACCAAGTTCATGCCAGGTGAATAAGGTCCCTTATAAGCAATACCAGCCACCTCTTCCTAAAGCATAGGAACCTACCCATCCTAACCCAGATTCCTGGTATTAAAGGAAGCTAGCAACTTTTTAACCTGCTTTCCTGCAATTATTACCTTACAAAGTATGTGCCTGGTGAATAAGGACCCATATAAGCTATACCAGCCACCTCATCCTAAAGCACAAGAACCTAGCCATCCTAACTCAGAACCCTGCTATCAAAGGGGGCTGCAAACTTTTTAACCTGCTTTCCTGCATTTATTACCTTACAACATATGTGCCTGGTGAATAAGGACCCTTAAGCTATACCAGACACCTTATCCTAAAGCATAAAAACCTAGACATCCCAACTCAGAACCCTGGTATCAAAGGAAGCTGGAAAGTTTTAACCTGCTTTTCTGCATTTATTATCTTACAAAGTATGTTCCTGGTGAATAAGGACCCTTATAAGCTATACCAGCCACCTAGTCCTAAATCATAAGAATCTGGCCATCGTAACCCAGAAACCTGGTATCAAAAGAAGCTGGAAACATTTGGACCTACATTCCTGTATTTATTCCCTCACAAAGTACATGCCTGGTGAATATTGACTTTAATAAGCTATACCAGCCACCTCATCCTAAAGCATAAGAACCTAGCCATCCTAACCCAGAACTCTGGTATCAAAAGAAGCTGGAAAATTTTTAACCTGCTTTCCTGCATTTATTACCTGACAAAGTACGTGCCTGGTGAATAAGGACCCTTAAAATCTATACTAGCCACCTCATCCTAAAGCATAAGAACCTAGCCATCCTAACCCAGAACCCTGGTATCAAAGGAAGCTGGAAACTTTTTAACCTGCTTTCCTACATTTATTACCTTAAAAAGTACGTGCCTGGTGAATAAAGGACCCTTATAAGCTATACCAGCCACCTCATCCTAAAGCATAAGAACCTAGCCATCCTAAACAAGAACCCTGGTATCAAAGGAAGCTGGAAACTTTTTAACCTGCTTTCCGGCATTTATTACCTTACAAAGTAAGTGCCTGGTGAATAAGGACCCTTATAAGCTATACCAGCCACCTCTTCCTAAAGCATAAGAACCTAACCATCCTAACCAAGAATGCTGGTATCAAAGGAAGCTGGAAACTTTTTAACCTGCTTTCCGGCATTTATTACCTTACAAAGTAAGTGCCTCTTGTATAAGGACCCTTATTAGCTATACCAGCCACCTCATCCTAAATCATAAGAATCTAGCCATCCTAACCCAGAAACCTGGTATCAAAGGAAGCTGGAAACTTTTTAACCTGCTTTCCTACATTTATTACCTCACAAATTACATGCCTGTTGAATAAGAACCCTCATAAGCTATGCCAACCACCTCATCCTAAATCATAAGAACCTAGTCATCCTAACCCAGAACCCTGATATCAAAGGAAGCTGGAAACTTTTTAACCTGTTTTCCTACATTTATTACCTTACAAAGTATATGCCTCCTGAATATGGACCCTTATAAGCTATACCAGCCACCTCATCCTAAAGCAAAAGAACCTATCCATCCTAACCCAGATCCCTGGTATCACAGGAAGCTGGAAACTTTTTAAGCTGCCTTACTCATTTACTACCAAACAAAGTACATGCCTGGTGAATAAGCACCCTTATAAGCTATAACAGGCACCTCATCCTAAAACACAAGAACCTAGCCATCCTAACCCAGAACCCTGGTGTCTAATTAAGCTGGAAACTTTTTGACCAGCTTTCCTGCATTTTTTACCTTACAAAGTATGTGCCTGGGGAATACTGATCCTTATAAGCTATACCAGCCACCTCATCCTAAAGCATAAGAACCTAGCCATCCTAAACCAGAACCCTGCTATCAAAGGAATCTGGAAACTTTTTAACCTACTTTCCTGCATTTATTACCTTGCAAAGTACTTGCCTGGTGAATAAGGACCTTTATAAGCTATACCAGCCACCTCTTCCTAAAGCATAAGAACCTAGCCATCCTAACCCAGAACCCTGGTATGAAAGGAAGCTGTAAACTTTTTAACTAGCTTTCCGGCATTTATTACCTTACAAAGTAAGTGCCTGTTGAATAAGGACCTTTATTAGCTATACCAGCCACCTCATGGGCTGTGGTGTAGTTCCTGTGTTGTCCATTACCTTACTTGGATAGAAGGAAGTTTCTTTGCTCACCAGTGGGAGTGGGGAGCCTTGAGCAGCCTACCTGTCCCTGTAGGAAGTGACCTCAGCACAAGAAGCTGTAGTAATTGGTTGTTTTGGACCATTTCTAGCTCTTTTGTAGTTCACTGTTTAAAATCCGCCTCTGGGCATTTTTTTCTGGCTATACTACTCAGACAAGCTCCTCGTGGGTCTGCAGAGTGGTCCTAGCAGCAGGGAACTCAGAAAAAGCGACCACTTTCTGGATTTAAGTATCTTTGCTTTTTTTTCACTGGGAATAGCTTCTGTAGCTTACCCTGAACTAGCTTGAACTGTTTTTAACTGTTTGCTGCATTATTTTAAAATCTGCACTTAAAGTTACATTTTAGTCGAATTTGATCGAAAGTTTGTTGTTTGTTTGTTTAATTTAACTGTGGAGGCTGCCCACTAAAGTGTGCTAGCCTGTGTAACTAATTTATCACTGTTCCTGCATTTTCTGTGTGTTTCTACCAAAAAAAACAAAAAAAAAATAATCCTTGTTTTCCCGCCTTCCTCGACTAGTTTAGACCAGTTTACAGGCATTGCTGTATTCTGGGCTGTGGTGTAGTTCCTGTGTTGTCCATTACCTTACTTGGATAGAAGGAAGTTTCTTTGCTCACCAGTGGGAGTGGGGAGCCTTGAGCAGCCTACCTGTCCCTGTAGGAAGTGACCTCAGCACAAGAAGCTGTAGTAATTGGTTGTTTTGGACCATTTCTAGCTCTTTTGTAGTTCACTGTTTAAAATCAGCCTCTGGGCATCTTTTTCTGGCTATACTACTCAGACAAGCTCCTCGTGGGTCTGCAGAGTGGTCCTAGCAGCAGGGAACTCAGAAAAGCGACCACTTTCTGGATTTAAGTATCTTTGCTTTTTTCACTTGGAATAGCTTCTGTAGCTTAACCTGAACTAGCTTGAACTGTTTTTAACTGTTTGCTGCATTATTTTAAAATCTGCACTTAAAGTTACATTTTAGTCGAATTTGATCAAAAGTTTGTTGTTTGTTTGTTTAATTTAACTGTGGAGGCTGCCCACTAAAGTGTGCTAGCCTGTGTAACTAATTTATCACTGTTCCTGCATTTTCTGTGTGTTTCTACCAAAAAAACAAAAAAATAATCCTTGTTTTCCTGCCTTCCTCGACTAGTTTAGACCAGTTTACAGGCATTGCTATATTCTGGGCTGTGGTGTAGTTCCTGTGTTGTCCATTACCTTACTTGGATAGAAGGAAGTTTCTTTGCTCACCAGTGGGAGTGGGGAGCCTTGAGCAGCCTACCTGTCCCTGTAGGAAGTGACCTCAGCACAAGAAGCTGTAGTAATTGGTTGTTTTGGACCATTTCTAACTCTTTTGTAGTTCACTGTTTAAAATCCGCGTTTGCACGGCTTTGTGAAGTTGTGCGCATAGCGCAGCGCCGGTTAAACAAGATTAAACTTTTTCTGGCTCTGCCAAGTCTGCTCTTCAAATTTTCCCTTAAGGAAGCTCTACTCTTAGTATAACCAGACTACTTACTATATTATAAGCCTAGCACTTGTTCTCAATACTTCTCTACTAAGTAAGCACTCTCGTACTAAGAAAAACACTACATCTACTTACCACCCCTGTGAATATCCACTTTCCTTAAAGGTACAGCACTCCCTTATACAGTTCTAGCATGTCGAGTGGTAGATTACTGGCGTCGTCTCCAGTTCAGCTGGTCAATCTGGATATCTTGAGACAATGCTACAATTGTCTCATGTACACAGACAACCCTCTCCTTCTCCCAACAAACACAAATACATGTGAGAGATGCAACTATATAGCCAAACTGGAGGCTGAACTCTCTCAACTCAGGGCTGGCATGACCAGACAGGAGGAGATGGCAACCACACACACAACAATCCCAGTCCCACATAGACCTACCACAACTGCAAACCAAACACATAAAAACACAAAGACATACTCGGAGGCTCTAATAAAAAACTTACCAAAACAACAGAGGCTCCCAAAGCAGACACCCAAAAATCCACCACCTCAAAACAAAACACATGCAACACATACTTCAATAAATCAGTGTGTCAATCAATCACAGCCCTTAAGGCCAAACACCTTGCCTGATACACTAGTAATAGGTGACTCTATAGTCAGACAAAATGATGTCCCACTGACCAGGCTGAACAAGGAGAAGGTGACTGTGAGCTGTCTATCGGGAGCTAGGATCCGCCACATAACACACGCACTCAAGTCACTCCAAAGCAAGTACAAATATGACTCCGTCATTGTCCATGCTGGTGTGAATGACCTGAGATGTACCTCCCTGGACTACATGAAAAGAGACATAGAGGAGCTCTTCGATTATGTAGCCCAGGCTGGTATGACCCTGACCATGAGCAGCATCTTGCCCTCACCAAGAATGATACCACAATACAAAGACAAGATGATCAGCTTTAACAATTGGCTCAAGTACTGGTGTCATTCTAAGGGGATCCAATGTCTATCTGCCTGGGATGACATGTTGGACAAGCCACGTTGCTTCGCAAGGGATGGCTTACACCTGTCACCACTGGGCTTCCGGATATTGGCTAAGGCTCTTGCCACCCCCATAGTGCCTTTTTTAGGCAAGGCTCAAAAGACAAACCCACCTCCTTAGAAAACAATAATGGAAAAAAACTAAGGGTAATGCTGCTCAACGCCAGAAGTCTAAATCTCAAGATGCAGGCACTTGATGCACTCCTCAGCATGGAGAACATCGACGTCTATGCAGTAACTGAAACCTGTTTCAAGGCTCCTGAGAGCACCCCAGCGTTACCAGGCTATACCTCGTATCATGCTTTTCGGCCCCAAAACCCAGGCCGAACCACAAAGGGAGGGGGAGTGTCCATATTCATCAAGGACACCCACACCTCCAGGTTAGTAGCAACACATGAAGCATCAGAGACCATACAGGTGCAACTAACCATAGGCAAAACTGCTATACAACTGGTAGCATGTTACAGACCACCCTCCCAATCTCAAGAACTCCACTCAGCCTTCCTGAAGACACTGGAGGATATGAATGTATCACAAAATACCATCATACTGGGAGACTTCAACTACCCAAACATAGATTGGGTACATTATTCTAGCCCTAATACCCTAGCCCAAAGGTTCCTGGAATTCATAAATTCAAATGCACTGGAACAATTAGTCACCTCTCCCACTAGGGGAGATAATATACTAGACCTGATCATCACAAACATGGGGACAAAATGCTCCACACCAGAAGTATACCCCTCACTAGTGAGATCTGACCACAAACTAATCACCCTAGAATTACATATCCCATCTCCACCCCCAGCACAAAAGACCACAGTGAAAAACTTCTCAAAAGCAGACTTCACTCTTCTTAAGACTGAGATGGTATCCTTTAAGCCCACTGTGCCAGTGGATACCACATCCCACAATGCCGAATCCTTCACAAATGCTTTCTATGGACATCTCCAAGAATGCATGGATCATGCATTCCCAAACAAATCCAAGTCCCTCTCCACCAAAGGTAAGCGTCCTGTCTGGTGGACCTCAGCCATAAACAAATTGTATAACAAAAAAAGGAAGCTACTGCACGTCAGAGCAAAATCCCATGAAGGGAAGACATCTCTGATCAACATTAGCAGAAAACTACGTTCTCTCATAAAAACATCCAAGGCCAACTTTGAGAGAAAAATTGCTAAGGACACTAAAGATAACCACAAAGTCTTCTTCAGCTATGTTAGAAACCTGGGCGGAAACCCTCAGATATGCTCAGAGTTGGTTCACAACAATAAAAAATACACTGAAACCACAGATATTGCCAACATTCTGGCTGACAGGTTCAGTGCAAATTTCTCCCCTCCTTCACCCCCAAAAGAAGAAATACTTATCCCAGCTGAATGTAATCTCCCTGTCATCTCAGATGTCCAAGTGAGAACCGCCCTAAACAAAGCAAAAAACACAGCATCAATGGGACCTGACGGTATCCCGGGTTGCGTGTTACGTGAACTCCAAGAGGAGCTAAACCCACACATATAAATGCTATTTAACCTTAGCCTTACTTCGGGATATGTACCTGAACACTGGCGTACAGCAACAGTGGTCCCACTCCACAAGGGGGGGTGCTTCTACAGACCCTGGAAACTACCGCCCCATAAGCTTAACCAGCCTGGTCTGCAAAGCTATGGAAAGAATCATTGTGGAACTCATAAACAGAGACATAGGGGACCTACAGACACTTGACACCACCCAGTTCGGCTTTGTAAAGGGCAGATCCTGCCTTTTAAACCTGGTTGACTTTTTCGAAACAGTCACTAGAGCCATTGACGAGGGCAAAGCAGTCCATACAGCATACCTGGACTTGGCTAAGGCCTTCGACACAATACCCCACTGAGGCATCATAGATAAGCTCAACAGCTTAAATGTAAACCCTTATGTCACTAGATAGGTTGCAAACTGGCTAAAGGACAGAACCCATAAAGTTAAAATCGCTGGAGCAATGTCAGATTCAAAGCCAGTCACAAGTGGTGTCCCACAGGGATCTGTCCTGGGACCCCTCTTGTTCGGCATTTATTTCTCAGATGTTAAAGCAAACACGGGAGGGCTGTGGCTGACAAAGTTTGCAGATGACTGCAAACTAGGTGCCATAGTCGATACGCCAGCAGACACACACATCCTACAAAAAGGCCTCACAGAAATGGACAACTGGTGCCGGAGTCACGGTCTTAAACTAAATGCCAAAAAATGTATAGTCATCCCCTTTGGGAAAAACAAAGTACCCACAAATTATCACATAGACAGCAACCCACTGAGTACTGAAAAAGTAATCAGAGACCTAGGGACCCAAGTTGACAGCGTCCTCTCATTTGATACCCACATTGCCAAAGTGGTTAGAAAAACATTCTACCTTGCACACCTCATCATGAAGGGATTCACATCCAGATCCAAGGATGTCATTGTACCCCTATATTCCTCCCTCATCAGACCCATGATTGAGTACAATGCCCCATTTGGTATGTACCTCACCCGGCATTTGCAACAGCTGGAGAGACCACAAAAGTACCTCACCAAGAGGATCAAGGGTCTCCAACATATGTCTTATTCTGCCAGACTAAAGAAACTTCAGCTCTATTCAGTATCATACCGCCTGCTCAGAGGTGATCTCTGCCTGACGTACAAGGCCATGTCCAATCAGGATCTGATGGACATGCTCCACCTCAAAAAATCCAAGTCCATCAGGACCACAAGAGCTAAAGACTTAAACCTCGGCACAAGTATGAATAGGACATGCTGGAGGGATAGATTCATAACCCAGAGGCTTCCCATGCTTTGGAACAAGATCCCAGTTCGTATTAGGCAGAGCCCCTCACTGACTCTCTTCAAGAGAAATCTTGATGAGTGGATGGGAGATCGTAAGTTTACCCCAGGGGTCACATCTGTGTCACTGCTAGACAGGGGCACAGTAAACTAATTCTATTATATAAGGGGACCTTCATTGTGTCACTACTAGACACAGTATTCTAAATTTATTCTGTACATTTTTGTACCATTTCATGGGGTGGCAAATGCCACATCACTATGGCTAGGCTTACAAATGCCCCAGGGCAGATAGCCTAGTACTATACTATGAAACTATGAAACTATAAGAATCTAGCCATCCTAATCCAGAACCCTGGTTTCAAAGGAAGCTTGAAACTTTTTAACATGCTTTCCTGCATTTATTACCTTACAAAGTAAATGCCTGGTGAATATGGACCCTTGTAAGCTCTACCAGCCACCTCATACTAAAGAATAAGAACCTAGCCATCCTAACCCAGAACCCCTGTATCAAAGGAAGCTGGAAACTTTTTAACCTGGTTCCTGCATTTATTACCTTACAAAGTACGTGCCTGGTGAATAAGGACCCTTATAAGCTATACCAGCCTCCTCATCCTAAAGCATAAGAACCTAGCCATCCTAACCCAAAACCCTGGTATCAAAGGAAGCTGCAAACTTTTTAACCTGCTTTCCTGCATTTATTACCTTTCAAAGTACATGCCTGGTGAATAAGGACCCTTATAAACTGTACCAGCCACCTCATCCTAAAGCATAAGAACCTAACCATCCTAACCCAGAACCCTGCTATCAAAGGAGGCTGGAAATGTTTTAACATGCTTTCCTGCATTTCTTACCTTACAAAGTACGTGACTGATGAATAAAGACCCTTATAAGATGTTATCCTCCAAAAAAAGGAAGCCAATCTGGTGGTCCTCTGCCATAAACAAACTCTACAACAGAAAATAGAAACTGTTGCAAAAAAGAGTAAAATCCCATGACTGGAGGAACTCCCTGGTCAACCTCAGTAAGAAGCTGAGATCCCTCATAAAATCCTCCAAAGCTAGTTACGAAAACAAAATTGCCACCAACTCTAAAGACAACCACAAAGCATTCTGTAGCTATGTCAAGAATCTAAATGGGAACACTCAGATCTGCTCTGGGTTACAGAACAATGGCACTAAATATAGAGAACCAACTGATATTGCCAACATCCTAGCAGATAGGTTCAACTTTACCCCCCTCTCACCCCCTAGAGGGCCGATCTCTATACCGGAAGAATGCAAAGTTCCTATAATCACGGCTGCACAGGTAAAAAACACACTCTCCAAAGCCAAGAACACAGCATCCATGGGACCTGACAATATCCCAGGCTGCATTCTACATGAACTACAGAATGAATTGGCACCCTACCTAAGTACCATGTTCAATCATAGCCTCACCTCAGGCTTTGAACCCACTGAATGGCGCACCGCGACGGTTATCCCACTCCACAAAGGCGGAACCACAACGGACCCCGGGAACTACCACCCCATTAGCCTGATGAGCCTGGTCTGCAAGGCCATGGAACGTATCATCGTGGAACTCATAAACAAAGACATTGGTAATCTCCAAACTCTGGACCCTACCCAGTTTGAATTTGTAAAAGGCAGATCATGTCTCCTAAACCTGATTGACTTCTTTGAAGCAGTCACCAAAGCCATAGATGAGGGTAAAATGGTTCACACAGCTTATCTAGATCTCGCCAAGGCTTTCAACACCATCCCCCACTCTGGAATTATAGATAAGCTCACTAAACTAGGTATAAATCCCTATGTCACAAGATGGGTTGCCAACTGGCTCACGGACAGAACCCACACTGTGCAAGTAGCGGATTCCAAATCCGACATCAGACCAGTGACAAGTGGAGTACCACAGGGTTCAGTCCTGGGTCCTCTCCTGTTTGGTATCTACTTCTCTGAAGTGCAGGCCAGCACAGAAGGTCTTTGGCTAACAAAGTTTGCAGATGACTGCAAACTAGGAGCCATAATCAAAACTCCTAATGATGTGGACAAACTACAAAAGGGCCTCACAGAGACAGATACCTGGTGTCAAAGTCATGGCCTGAAGCTCAATGCCAGAAAGTGTATTGTCATCTCCTTTGGTAAAAACTCTGTACCCATGAACTACCACATAGCTGGTAGTCTACTTAATGCCAAAAATATGATGAGACCTTGGGACACAGGTGGACAGTAGTCTCTCCTTTGATAATCACATCGCCACAGTGGTCAGGAAATCCTTCTACGTGGCTCATCTCATTCAAAAGGATTCTCATCCAGAAAAAAAGAGGTCATTGTTCCCCTCTACTCATCACTCATTAGACCCATAATAGAGTACAATGCCCCTTTTGGTATGTACCTCATAAGACATCTACAACAACTGGAAAGACCACAGAAATACCACACAAAGAGGATTACTGGCATCAAACAGATGCCCTATGCAGACCGTCTCAAAAAACTCCAGCTTTACTCTGTCGCATATCGCCTACTCAGGGGCGATCTCTGCCTAACATACAAAGCTATGTCAAACCCAGAGCTGTTGGACATGCTCCACTTAAAGAAATCCCAATCCCTCTGAGCTACATGCTCTAGGGAACTAAACCTTGTCACCACAATAAACAGAACATGCTGGAGGGATAGATTCCTGTCCCAGAGACTTCCCATACTCTGGAACAGACTACCTATCTATGTCAAACAGAGCTCCTCATTAGCACTCTTCAAGAAAAATCTTGATGATTGGATGGGAAATGGGAAATTCACCCCGGGGATCAATTCTGTGACTCTGCTCGACAGAGGCACAGGAAAATCATTTTCTTGGGTGGCGAAAGCCAGGATACATTTTTTGGCTAAACTTGTATGGGCCCTAGGGCCGATAGCCTAGTACCTACCTATGAACCTATAAGCTATATCAGCCACCTCATCCTAAATCATAAGAACCTATTCATCTTAACCCAGGACCATGGTATCAAAGGAAGCTGGAAACTTTTTAACCTGCTTTCCTGCATTTATTACCTTATAAAGTACATGCCTGGTGAATAAGGACCCTTAAGCTATACCAGCCACCTCATCCTAAAGCATAAGAACCTAGCCATCTTAACCCAGACCCCTGGTATCAAAGGAAGCTTGAAACTTTTTAACCTGCTTTCCTGCATTGATTACCTTAAAAAGTATGTGCCTGGTGAATAAGGACCCTTATAAGCTATACCAGCCACCTCATCCTAAAGCAAAAGCACCTAGACATCCTATCCCAGAACTCTGGTATCAAAAGAAGCTGGAAACTTTTTAACCTGTTTTCCTGCATTTATTACATTACAACATATGTGCCTGATGAATAAGGAGCCTTATAAGCTATTCCAGCCACCTTATCCTAAAACATAAGAACTTAGCCATCCTAACCCAGAACCCTGGTATCAAAGGAAGCTGGAACCTTTTTAACCTGTTTTCCGGCATTTATTACCTTACAAAGTACGTGCCTCCTGAATATGGATAATCATAAGTTATACCAGCCACCTAATCCTAAAGCATAAGAAGCTAGCCATCCTATCCCAGATCCTTGGTATCACAGGAAACTGGAAACTTTTTAAGCTGCTTTCCTGCATTTATTACCTTACAAAGTATGTGCCTGGTGAATAAGGGCCCTTATAAGCTATACCAGGCACCTCATCCAAAAGCATAAGAACCTAGCCATCCTAACCCTGAAGCCTGGTATCAAAGGAAGCTGGAAACATTTTAACCTGCTTTCCTGCATTTACTTCCTTACAAAGTATGTGTCTGGTGAATAAGTACCTTATAAACTATGCCAGCCACTTCTTCCTAAAGTATAAGAACCTAACCATCCTAACCCAGAACCCTGGTATCAAAGGAAGCTGGAAACTTTGTAACCTGCTTTCCTGCATTTATTACCTTACAAAGTATGTGCCTGGTAAATACGGACCTTATAACCTATACCAGCCACCTCATCCTAAAAATAAAGAACCTAGCCATCCTAACCCAGAACTCTGGTATCTAATTAAGCTTGAAACTTTTTGACATGCTTCCTGCATTTATTACCTTACAAAGTATGTACCTGGTGAATATGGACCCTTATAAGCTGTACCAGCCACCTCATCCTAAAGCATAAGAACCTAGCCAGCCTAAACTAGAACCCTGGAATCAAAGGAAGCTGGAAACTTTTTAACCTGCTTTCCTACATTTATTACCTTACAAAGTAAGAGCCTGGTGAATAAGGACCCTTTTAAGCTACACCAGCCACCTCATCCTAAAGCATAAGAACCTAGCCATCCTAACCCAGAACCCTGGTATCAAAGGAAGCTGCAAACGTTTTAGCCTGCTTTCCTGCATTTATTACCTTACAAAGTACGTGCCTGGTGAATAAGGACCCTTATAAGCTATACCAGCCACCTCATACTAAAGCATAAGAACCTAGCCATCTTAATCCAGAACTCTGGTGTCAAAGGAAGCTGGAAACTTTTTAACCTGCTTTCCTGCATTTATTACCTTACAAAGTATGTGCCTGGTGAATAAGGACCCTTATAAGCTATACCAGCCACCTCAATCTAAACCATAAGAACTTAGCCATCCTAACCCAGAACCCTTTTATCAAAGGAAGCTGTAAACTTTTTAACCTGCTTTCCTGCATTTATTACCTTACAAAGTATGTGCCTGGTGAATAAGGACCCTTATAATCAATTCCAGCCACCATATCCTAAAATATAAGAACCTAGCCATCCTAACCCAGAACCCTGATATCAAAGGAAGCTAGAAACTTTTTAACCTGCTTTCCTGCATTTATTACCTTACAAAGTATGTGCCTGGTGAATACGGATCCTTATAAGCTATACCAGCCACCTCATCCTAAAGCATAAGAACCTAGCCATCCTAAACCAGAACCCTGGTATCAAAGGAAGCTGGAAACTTTTTAACCTGATTTCCTGCATTTATTACCTTACAAAATATGTGCCTGGTGAATAAGGACCCTTATAGGCTATACCAGCCACCTCGTCCTAATAAGGACCCTTATAGGTTCATAGGTAGGTACTAGGCTATCGGCCCAAGGTCTTATGTAAGCCTAGCCAACAAGGTTCCCTGGCTTACGCCACCCAAGAAAGTTATTTTCCTGTGCCACTTTCGACCAGAGACACAGAAGTGATCCCCGGGGTGTATTTCCTATTTCCCATCCACTCATCAAGATTTTTCTTGAAGAGTGCTCATGAAGAACTTTGCTTGACATAGATGGGTAGCCTGTTCCAGAGTATGGGAAGTCTCTGGGATAGGAATCTATCCCTCCAGCATGTCCTGTTTATTGGGGTGACAAGGTTTAGGTCCCTAGAGCGTGTAGCTTGGAGGGATTGGGATTTCTTTAGGTGTAGCATGTCCAACAGCTCTGGGTTTGACACAGCTTTATATGATAGGCAGAGATCACCTCGGAGTAGGCAATAGGCTACGGAGTAAAGCTGGAGTTTTTTGAGACGGTCAGTGTAGGGCATTTGTTTGAGTCCAGTAATCCTCTTTGTGAGGTACTTCTGTGACCTTTCCAGCTGATGCAGATGTCTTGTGAGGTACATTCCAAAAGGGGCATTGTACTCTATAATGGGTCTAATGAGTGTCAAATAGAGGGGAACGATGACCTCTTTTTTCCTGGATGAGAACCCTTTTATGATGAGGTGTGCCATGTAGAAGGACTTCCTGACTATTGTGGCAATGTGACTATCAAAGGAGAGACTACTGTCCACCTGGGTTCCGAGGTCTCTTATCACGCATTCGGTGTTAAGTAGATTGTTGCCTATGTGGTAGTTCATGGGTACAGAATTTTTACCAAAGGGGATGACACTGCACTTTTTGGCATTGAGCTTGAGGCCATGGCTCTGACACCAGGCATCTGTCTCAGAGATGCCCTTCTGTAGGATAAGTTCTACTAGCCACCTCATCCTAAAGCATAAGAACCTAGTCATCATAACCCAGAACCTATAACTTATAACCAGCCACCTCATCCTAAAGCATAAGAACCTAGCCATCCTAACCCAGAACCCTAGTATCAAAGGAAGCTGGAAACTTTTTAACCTGCTTTCCTGAATTTATTACCTTACAAACTACGTGCCTGGTGAATAAGGATGCTTATAAGCTATACCAGCCCACCTCATCCTAAAGCATAAGAACCTAGCCGTCCTAACCCAGAACCCTGTTATCAAAGGAAGCTGGAAACTTTCTAACCTGCTTTCCTGCATTTATTACCTTACAAAGTCCTTGCCTAGTGAATAAGGTCCCTTATAAGCTATACCGGCCACCTTATCCTAAAGCATTAGAACCTAGCCATCCTAAACCAGAACCCTGGTATAAAAGGAAGCTGGAAACTTTTTAACCTGCTTTCCTGCATTTATTACCTTACAAAGTACGTTCATGGGGAATAAGGACCCTTGGTGCTGCGGTAGCATTGTTGCCTCACAGTAAGACGTTGTCCGGTTCGATTCTCAGCTAGAGCGTCTTCTGTGTGGAGACATGCATGAATGGGTGTACCTTTGTTGAAGGTTGCACGTCAGGGCCAGCAACCTGGCATGTAAACATCTACTGCCAATCATTAGCGGACTGGAATTCCGCTGTGGCAACCCCTAACCGGAAAAAGCCGAAAGACACAACAACAACATAAGCTATACCCGCCACCTCATCCTAAAGCATAAGAACCTAGCCATCCTAACCCAGAACCTTGGTATCAAAGGAAACTGGAAACTTTTTAACCTGCTTTCCAGCATTTATTACCTTGCAAAGTATGTGCCTGGTGAATAAGGACCTTATAAGCTATACCAGCAACCTCATCCTAAAGCATAAGAACCTAGCCATCCTAAAGCAGAACCCTGGTATCAAAGGAAGCTGGAATTTTTTTAACCTGCTTTCCTGCATTTATTACCTTACAAAGTATGTTCCTGGTGCATAAGGAACCTTATAAGCTGTACCAGCCACCTCATGCGTAATCATAAGAATCTAGCCATCCTAACCCAAAAACCTGGTATCAAAGGAAGCTGGAAACTTTTTGACCTACTTTCTTGCATTTATTACCTTACATTGTACGTGCCTTGTGAATAAGGACCCTTATAAGCTATACCAGCCACCTCATCCTAAAGCATATGAACCTAGCCATCCTAACCCAGAACCCTGGTATCAAAGGAAGCTGCAAACTTTTTAGCCTGCTTTCCTGCATTTATTACCTTACAAAATACGTGCCTGGTGAATAAGGACCCTTATAAGCTATACCAGCCACCTCATACTAAAGCATAAGAACCTAGCCATCTTAACCCAGAACTCTGGTGTCAAAGGAAGCTGGAAACTTTTTAACCTGCTTTCCTGCATTTATTACCTTACAAAGTATGTGCCTGGTGAATAAGGACCCTTATAAGCTATACCAGCCACCTCAATCTAAACCATAAGAACTTAGCCATCCTAACCCAGAACCCTTTTATCAAAGGAAGCTGTAAACTTTTTAACCTGCTTTCCTGCATTTATTACCTTACAAAGTATGTGCCTGGTGAATAAGGACCCGTATAAGCTATATCAGCCACCTCATCCTAAAGCATAAGAACCTAGCCATCCTAAACCAGAACCCTGGTATCAAAGGAATCTGGAAACTTTTTAACCTGCTTTCCTGCATTTATTAACTTACAAAGTATGCGCCTGGTGAATAAAGACTCCTCCTAATAAGGACCCTTATAGGTTCATAGGTAGGTACTACGCTATCAGCCCAAGGGCTTACGTAAGCCTAGCCAACAAGGTTCCCTGGCTTACGCCACCCAAGAAAGTTATTTTCTTGTGCCACTTTCGAGCAGAGACACAGAAGTGATCCCTGGGGTGTATTTCCTATTTCCCATCCACTCATCAAGATTTTTCTTGAAGAGTGCTAATGAAGAACTTTGCTTAACATAGATGGGTAGCCTGTTGCAGAGTATGGAAGTCTCTGGGATAGGAATCTATCCCTCCAGCATGTCCTGTTTATTGTGGTGACAAGGTTTAGGTCCCTAGAGCGTGTAGCTTGGAGGGATTGGGATTTCTTTAGGTGTAGCATGTCCAACAGCTCTGGGTTTGACACAGCTTTATATGTTAGGCAGAGATCACCTCGGAGTAGGCGATATGCTACGGAGTAAAGCTGGAGTTTTTTGAGATGGTCAGTGTAGGGCATTTGTTTTAGTCTAGTAATCCTCTTTGTGAGATACTTCTGTGGCCTTTCCAGCTGATGCAGATGTCTTGTGAGGTACATTCCAAAAGGGGCATTGTACTCTATAATGGGTCTAATGAGTGTCGAGTAGAGGGGAACGATGACCTCTTTTTTCCTGGATGTGAACCCTTTTATGATGAGGTGTGCCACGTAGAAGGACTTCCTGACAAATGTGGCGATGTGACTATCAAAGGAGAGACTACAGTCCACCTGGGTCCCGAGGTCTCTTATTACGTATTCGGTGTTAAGTAGATTGCTGCCTATGTGGTAGTTCATGGGTACAGAATTTTTACCAAAGGGGATGACAATGCACTTTTTGGCTTTGAGCTTGAGGCCATGGCTCTGACACCGGGCATCTGTCTCAGAGATGCCCTTCTGTAGGATAAGTTCTACTAGCCACATCATCCTAAAGCATAAGAACCTAGTCATCCTAACCCAGAACCCTGGTATCCAAGGAAGCTGGAAACTTTTTAACTTGCTTTCCTGCATTTATTACCTTAAAAAGTATGTGCCTGGTGAATAAGGACCCTTATAGGCTATACCAGCCACCTCATCCTAAAGCATAAGAACCTAGCCATCCAAACCCAGAACCCTGGTATCAAAGGAAGCTGGAAACTTTTTAACCTGCTTTCCTGCATTTATTACCTTACAAAGTACGTGCCTGGTGAATAAGGACCATTATAAGCTATACCCGCCACCACATCCTAAAGCATAAGAACCTAGCCATCCTAACCCAGATCCCTGTTATCAAAGGAAGCTGGAAAGTATGTGTTGCAGAACCTAGTAGTAAAACTGGCATTGTACCATAACAGACTGTATGTCTATTTAAACACAGTATCTAGCCAGGATACCCAGCAGCCATACCTCTCTCTACCCCCTTACAAACAAACCTTTTCTCCTTGTTTAGCTACCCCTAATGGTTCTCAGTCTACCCTAATTGACTTTTGACTATCCTCTACCTCCAGCGTGTGCTGCAGTATACTCTTTGCCCACTAGCTGGCACCCTCAACTAGGCTTGTTTTATACACCTCTATCCCTTCCTCTCTTATAATATTACGTTACATTTATCTCAGCTGTTTATTCTGATATTCCCTACCTCATCTACTAAACCTCTCTGTAATTATACCCAGTTGCTCTCCACACTCTCACTGCCACAGTCTGTTTTATCCTACAGTTACCCTTTCTTTCCAGAAAGCGCCTCAGAAGCTCACTGATTGTTCTTTCTGGTATTACTTTTCTGTGCTCGTCTCTTTAATCTGTCCTTGTTCCCTGTACTCTGCTTTTGTCCCTGCTACTTCTCTGTCCACTCTCTTTCTTTCTTTTACCCTGGCCGTACCCTGCTTGAAGTTCTCACTCTCCCCTTCCCAGCATAACTCCCTCTTACATCCCACCCAATACTCGCTCACCTATCTAAAACTTAAGCCCCTCCTTTTGTTTTACCTGCCCGCTCTTTCTTTTCCCTCCCACTCCCACCTCACATCCTTTCCAAATCCATAAATTATTGCAGCCCAGCATGGCGCCATCTTTAATACCTTGAATACCCCCTGGCTGTTGTGTGCTCCTGGCCCTAGCGTCTCAGGCTCTGTAAGTACTTGCTTTACATCTGCTGTTTTGTTTCTTATTTACTTAAGGTAAGTTAGTTGGCAATTTTAATAGCTTACCCTGTGCTTAGGGAGTATGTATATTAATAGAAACCAGCAGTTGTACCACTTATCTGTGTTATTAGCTTTACTAGTTACAGCTGTTGTATCTGCGCAGTGCACGTGGAATTAATGTAAGCTACACCAACTGTCAGACGGCGCATTGATACTCCTTACTGTTCATTCTCTTCTCCAAGTGTATCGGGCATTAATCAATTGCTTTTTACCTTTACTGTGTATATATTGCATGGAACTGGCTGGCAACTTAGTTTTACATTTTTTTCCTTGTTAAAGACTTGCTCTATGTAGAAGAACTTCAATTTTGTGAGCTCCTGATTTGGCGAGGATATATTACCCTTACCACTTCCCTGCTGAGTGAGCTTGCACATGACTCCTACCTTAGTTTATCATGACCACAGCCTGAGGGAGTCTTCGCTAGTCTTTACCTTACAAAACCAAAGTGTTAACATTAATTAATGCTCCTAGTGTTCAGGTCGTTTGCAATTAAACTGTATTGCATACTTTAAGCACTAGTTAGAATTGTTTCTGGGTCTGTCTAGTGCTTTCAGTCACTACTGTCTGAAGGCAAGTGGAAATTTAATTAAAGCCTGGTGGACCTTCGTTACTCAACTAGCACTAAACTGAAGCTGTTAAAATAACTAACGCTCCTAGCGCTAAACTGAAGTGCTTAAAATAACTAACACTCCTAGCTCTTCAGATCTCCTTTAGCAGTGAGGGTCAAACGTGAGGCAACACTGTTCTCGTATTGCATTATAGTGCTATTTGCATAGATAATGTGTGCAGGCAGTTTACCTTTTAGCCATTTGTTTAACACTTCATACCAGTATGGCGGGAATGCAAATAGCCTAAAGCTTCTAAGACTGAGTAATCCTGTCATCTGTTAGCTGTCCGTGGGCTGAATCTACCCTTAGACTTATAGTATATAACTTTATAATGCACATATTGCTCTGGAGTTGTTGCGTGGCCAGCAATACATCTAGCCATCCATAGTTTCTGCATTTAAGTTATCACCTACTACATATGTGGAAGTTGTATGACTGTTTTATATGCTATGTGTAACTGTTTCATTTGATTTAAGGCTTGATAACCTTGTCCTGCAAAGATGTGTGAGCATGTGTGTTGAACTAGTACGGAATCTTATACCTTATGTTTTCTAATTCTATTTTGAGATTAGTTAAGGAAATACCTGAACTACCTTCATTGCACTATTTAATACACATTTGAATAAAGCTGTAAGCTGTTTATGTATTTCTAGCCAGATGGTGATTAGCTATTTAGAGCTTGTGGCCTCACTCTCTGCTAAGCTCTTTATCTGTGCCTTATCATCATATGGACCAGCCTGTTCAGCTTAATACCCTTGTTAGCTTAATATTCTTATGCTGGTAGTCTGCTACTCTTAATAAGTAGAATTGTTCTTTGTGTTTTTAATGGACTGGATAGCCTGTACCTTTACTCTGAGTGTGATAAGACTGTTTTGTACTCACTACTGTTTTTTCTCTCTAATGTTCCTAGCTTTATAACCTGCTTTCCTGTATTTATTACCTTACAAAGTACATGCCTGGTGAATAAGGACCCTTATAAGGTATACCTGTCACCTCATCCTAAAGCATAAGAACCTAGCCATCCTAACCCAGAACCCTGGTATCAAAGGAAGCTGGAAAGTACATGTTGCAGAACCTAGTAGTAAAACTGGCATTGTACTATAACAGACTATGTCTATTTAAACATGCTATCTAGCCAGGATACCCAGCAGCCATACCTCTCTCTATGCCCTTACAGACAAACCTTTTCTCCTTGTTTAGCTACCCATAATGGTTCTCAGTCTACCCTAATTGTCTTTTAACTACCCTCTACCTCCAGCGTCTGTTGCAGTATACTCTTTTCCCACTAGGTGGCACCCAAACTAGGCTTGTTTTATACATCTCTATCCCCTCCTCTCTTATAATATTACATTACATTTACCTCAGCTGTTTAACTCTATTCTGATATTCCCTACCCCATCTACTAAACCTCGCTGTAATTCTATCCAGCTGCTCTCCACACTATCACTGCCACAGTCATTTTCATCCTACAATTACCCTTTCTTTCCAGAAAGCACCTCCAAAGCTCACTTACTGTTCTTTCTGATATTACTTTTCTTTTTGCTCCATTCAACCTGCTGGCTCGCTCTGCTCCCCTACCCTACCCCCAATTCCCACCCACTCCACAGTGGTCCTAACTTATACTTCCTAACCACACCCCATCTCCACATCCTACCAATCCATTATTCCAACCAATCTAGACAACATAACCACACCCCTGTTTGACCTACCCATTCACAAGTTCCCCTCTGCTTAGAATAATTTACCATATCCTAATATCTTCTACCTAACCATTCACAATTTCCCTCTACTTAAAGACTCAACCATATCCGATATCTCTTTATATTGTCTTATCCTAGTCTCACTTCCTTTACAACTTTCTTAATTAAATTTAGCAAAATGCCAACAGCAACTAAAACTACCCTAACTAAGCTAATACTCATAGCCACACTCATACCTGTCCTCCCCACAGCCTTACCTCCTTTGAAAAACTGAATTATTATCAGTTCAAGTATTCTCCAAAACAAACAGACATACAAACTTTTGCTCTTACCTGTATTCACATAAATATCACATCCATACCCTCCTACCCGCTAGCCAAGTACCATAGACTCACACATATTAAATACAATAATCTTACGGTAAGGAAAGTGAAATATCAATTTGGCTACATATACAATCCTGTACTAAGACTACAAAACCTCTCCTTAAAAGATGGTGGCATCCATCCTAACCCTGGCCCAGCCAATGTTTCCACAAATAAATCTCATAACCCCTATCCATCAACCCCAGTTACCCATACTAGACTCCCCAACTCATTCCTAACAGGACATCTCAATATCCGCAGTGTTAATAACAAAGTTGCCCATCTCCATGCCCTCTTAGATGTTCACTCCTTTGACATCTTATGTCTGACAGAGACTTGGTTAAAACCTGTAACTAAAGATAATGAAATCATCCCTCCAGGATATAATATTTTGAGACAAGACCGAATAAAATGAAAGGGTGGCGGGGTAGAAATTCTATTTAAAGATGGTCTTCAGATCACCTCTTTACCTTATAACCCACCTCAGAATAGTAATGCAGAAGTTGTTATCTCCAGATTTCAACTCAACCTGAGTAAATCCTTATATATCATTTGCATCTACTTTCCTCTTGGTAATGATAGCAATATAATAGAGAATATCCTAAGCTGGGTGTCCTCTACTTTCCCAAAAGTAACAATAATAGTAGGGGACTTCAATACTGACTAGAAATGTGTCAATATTGAAAACCCTACTTCCCATATTAACTTTCATGGCTTTGGTCAAACAATCACCTCCACAACCACAATAGACATACCTAACAAAAAAGAGAGCACCTTAGAGTGGGTTCTTGCTAACAAATATCACCAAACTTATAAGGTAGGAACTTTACCTGACAATGAAAGTGATCACGCATTGATTTACATTATGAGGCAAAATAATTATATTTTCAACTCCCCCACATATAGGATTTCACGGTCCAACAAACACTTTAACCCAGTACTATTACAACTAAACTTAGTGCTTGTGACTGGAACCCTTTAAAAACATTCCCACTTGAAGAGGCTGTTAAATATTTTAACTCTAAATTCTTAACTATCCTTGACCAGCATGCACCTAAACGTTCGATTAGAATGAGGTCCAAACCAGCCCCTTGGCTCTCAAAAGAAACCAGACAAATAATTTTACTCAGAAACAAATCTTGGACCAAGTGGAGAGCTACCAAAAATATCTTAGAGCAACAAACTTTTAGACAACTGAGAAATATTACAAAAAAAGCTATACTCACAGACAAAAATAACTTCTGTTTTAAACTATAACAAACCCACCAATATAATCCACAAAAGTTCTGGGCAAGTATCAACAGACTCCTTCATCCAGGGCTCTCCAGTACACCAACCCCTATAGGGGCTAATCATAACACCCCCCATCAGACTGCTAATGCCTTTAATACCTTTTTCACAGAGACCATACAATCTCTAGCCAGTAAGCTATCCCCAGATAACTCAAGCCTTCCTACCTCCATTCCTAGCTCTCTCTTATCCAAAACTTAAGCCTTGTACTCCTTCTGCTGACCAGTTACCATCTGAATACCTGCAAAAAGCAGCTAAAGCAGTAACCTATCCTATATCCATCCTTATAAACAGAACCATTACTGAGAGAACCATCCCAGACATCTGGAAAATCTCCCACATTACCCCCTACACAAAGGTGGTAACTCTAATGAATATTCTAACTACCGGCCTATAGCCCTTCTATCACCCTTAGCAAAAATTATGGAAAAATGTATTCACCATCAGCTATTAGACCATCTAATCCAACACAGCATACTAGCTAACTGCCAACATGGCTTTAGGCCATTTCACAGTGCCACTACTGCCCTCTTATCCTTCACCAACTCCATTAAAAGAAACCGTAATAAAAACATCCTCTCATCAGCACTCTTCATTGATCTCTCAAAATCTTTCAATATGGTAAATCGCCCCCTGCTTATAAATATTCTCAAATCACTTTCTCTTGACACTCAGGCTGTTCAATGGTTCGAGTCCTACCTCAGCAGTAGGCAACAGGCAGTGCTCTGGGAGAACAATCTATCATCCCACCTGTCAGTCACCCTTGTAGTCCCTCAGGGCTCCATTCTTGGACCTCTCCTTTTCTCACTTTTCATCAACAACCTATACCTAACAATCCCTCAAGCTACCTGTATACAATATGCAGACAACTCTACACTCATCTGTTCAGCCAACTCCTCAGCAGAGCTGCAATCTCTGACTCAAAAGGTATTTAATACAGTAGAGACATGGTTCTTGAAACGTTGCCTCCTCTTAAATGCCAAAAAAACTAAGCTCCTACTCTTTATACCTACTAGTAAATCCTCCCCTTTGGATTCCTCAGTCATATCCAATAACGGCACCCTCATATCCCCCCGACTCTACCACCAAACATTTAGGAATTACAATAGACAATAACCTCAATTTTGATAGCCATATAAACAACACTATAAAAACAGTAAACAGAAAAATGGGCTCTATACAGAATCAAATCCTTCCTAACTCCAACAGCTAGAACCACTGTCGCCCACTCCTATTTAGTCTCCACTCTTCTTTATGCCTCACCCATATATACTAACCTAAAAAATAAATAATCTTCTCAAATTAGCTAACTCCTACAATAACATTGCCAGATTTGTCACTGGGAATCCCTTTAGAACCCACCACTGTCAGAATCTACAGCAGCTAGGTTGGCTTGAACTACAAAACCAGCTGCAATTTTCCCAATTCACCATCTCCCATAAGATAGTATATCAACCTAACAACACTCCTATACTTGCTAACCTCATAATTCCCTACAAAAAATCTAAATTCCCTACGCTCTTCTAGCAAACTTCTAGCTAGCATAAGTAAGTCCAAGAACTTGGCAGGGGATTTTCTGTTTTCTAACACTGCTGGAAAAACCTGGAACCTTCTAGCTAGTGACCTAACTTTCCCTCCTTCACTACCCTTCTTTAAACCAACGCTCAAAAGACACCGCAAAACACATCGGTTATGCCCCTGCAGCAACCCTGATTAATGCCCTACTTTTACTGCTTTGGTCTCTATATTCCCACTTTTTGTTTACTAAAACTATGCTGCTTACTCCTTCTGTAACCAAATTAACTTACTTTGTGAATATATATATTTTTTAATTTACTGTAATTATCTCGTGTATCATATTGTAAAATGACTTGTCATATCCTGTATGACAATATCTTCATGTAAAGCTCTTCATTGTGTTACTACTACTTACTATCTACTTATTTGTGTCCTTTATTTGCTTAATGTTGAGACTGTTTTTTTCTATAAATGCTTTGTGCTACTATTGGAGCTTTTATCCCCGGGCCTCTACTGAAAATGGACATATATCCAGTAAGACTAGCCCGGTTAACAAATGTAAAATAAATAAATAAAAATAAAATTCTTCTCTCCTGTGTTTCATGTAAGAAATGTATGAATTCCTCTAGATGATCTGCAGTTGACTTTGGTGGTCTGTACACTCCAACAATTGTTATATGTTCCAGAGTTGTCTTTATTGTCACAGTTACACAGTCTACAGTATTGGTGTTATCATTGAACATGTAATAATCACAGGTCTCATAACTATCTTTCGTCCTCATTATAACAGCTCCACCTGATTTTTTTGTTAGAATGTCTGTTACAGTAAAAACATTTATACCCTGACAGAACTGGTTTCCAGTCATTGTTCTTTAATCATGTTTCACAAACAATAACATCATCAGTCTTGTGGGAACTTAGCGCAAAGTTTCAAATAAAAAAAAACACTTTATTATTAATGCTCCTAGCATTAACAACCATCAGAGATGCATCAAATATGTTGCTAGCTGTCAACTGTTAAATTTTTGACCTGGCAAAAATCTTGCCCAGTGTTTGTCAAATATTCCAAAATATCTGCTGCAAAAATTCTTGTCCCTAATCTTGACAAATGTACATAAGCCTATCCAAACACTTGTATGCCCAGAACTAGGCTTGGATGTTCAACACATTTCCATTTTTTAAAACAAGACTTTTTTTCTATGTAGGTATTTACCTCAAAAATCTTGTCATTCACAGTGACTTGACTATCCTTTCTATAGGTGATTTATGAAAAAATATGTCCTAACACCAGCACAAGCTATACTATCTAAGAGGGATGTCAGTTCCCTACTAATAGTCAGAGAATCTTTGTTGGTGACATCATTTGAACCAACGTGAATAAAAACAGATCCATACTTCCTTACATTAAGGCATTCCAAGGCTTGTCTCACATCTTCTATTTTTGCTCCTGGCAAGCATAACACTATTCAGTGTTCATTATCATCTCTGTAAATATAAGTTTCACTTCCTCTAACAACTGAATCTCCAATTACAAGAATATCTTTGCTGACCATCTCTACAGAATCTTCAGCTTTTAATACAGTCATTTCAGCTCTATTAATCGTTACGAAGGATGGATCTTCATTACTATTTTCTTATTAATTACACTGTTTTCATTGCATATTAAATTCTCATCCAGCTGGCATTGTAAATCCACAGCTTGAGCCATGTAGTCAACATCTGTATTTCTCTTCTTTTTTTCTTACAGTAATGTTCTTCAATCCTTCCAGGTTCAGTTTTGATTTCTTCCTTTTCACCTGCCCCTTGCCTCTTTTTTCTACCTTTTCCATTAGAAAGGTGATGCCTTTTTCTGTAGACTGAGGGTTTTCTGATAGACAGATATCTTCATTCCCTGTCACCAGTGTGTTACATAACAAAACAGAATCCTTGTTACTATGTATTCTATTTCCTTTACAGTCATTGGTCGGTTTCTTTTTCTTCCTTGTTATTTGTTGTGAACTTCTTCCTTTCTTTCTTTTTTATTTCCTTCTAAACAATCCAGATCCTCAAATTGCTGACTACTTTTATCCAGAATTTCAAAGTTGTCAGGGGCATTGTCTTGTTTCATACTGATTGAATGATCTTCACAGACAATAGATGAATAACTTCCTAAATCTGTTCTGTTTGTTCTTTGTCTAACATTATCTGTCTCGCTAGTTCAATAATTAATATTTGTAACAACAGTTCTCCAAGCCATGCCAATTGCACAAGTGCAATCATCATCAAGTCTAGATTTACTTCTAACAATGGTAAGCAAATTATCCAACTTTTCACATGAGGAACACAGATCACTGGTGTTATCAGATGTTACCTTTAAATATGCATAGCATTTATTGCGTCTATATTACAACGACGAGCGCTTAAATGTTCGAATCTGTAAAGGTCGAGCTTAACAGATCGAACAGTTAAATGTTCGAAGTTGTAAAAAAATAAATAAATAAATAAATAAATAAAATGAAAGGGTCGTAGTAGGGGGGCAAGCCCCCTGCACCCCCATGTGGGGGGGGGGCTGCACACCCCTGCTACTTAAATATACTCAGAGTTCGCACTTCAGTGAACTACAGTGCGGAAATGGGAAAATTCCCATTCCCGACACTGTAGCGTGATCTTGGAGTTGGCATATTTAAGTAGCAGGGTATGTGGGGGGTGCAGGGGGGCAGCCCCCTGCTTAAACCCTTTAGTTTTTTTTTTTCACTTCTGATTTTATTTAATTTTTAAAGAAATTCTAACGCTTAACTGTTCGATCTCTAAAAGTCGACCTTTAGAGTTTCGAACATTTAAGCATTTGTGGATCTAATATAGACCCGCATTTATTACACTGTATGAGATATTTATGCATTAGCAAATCATTAATTGCATACTCATTTTAGAAATTTATATTTGGCTTCAAACCAATAAAATATTGTAAAAGAAAAAATAATCAAAATCAGTAACTACAGAATTCAAAGAGAACTTAAATCAACTTCAATGACAAAAATCACGCAAACAATATACAACTAAATGCTAAAGTATGTACAGTAAAGTTGTTCTGACCATACAAACTCTGCAAGCCAGGCAAAAACTGTAATTGCTTTACATCACATGCAGTAGCTCACTATTGCTCATAGCCGCACTTCTTTTAACAGTAAAGATAAATAAATCACAAACCAAGGTGGGATTGTATAGATATGCTCTGGCGTTTCCTTACTGCAGTCTGTCTGATTTTATAGCTGTCTAGGTCCCTGGGGATGGCTAGAGCTTGCCTGTCTAACCAACAGTGAAATTAAAGGTAAAACAAAATAGGAATCAAAGTAAATCTTGTTCGCAAGCTATCCCTTCCTACCTACAAACACTGAAAAACAGTGATAACAAATAAAATAGAAATTTAAATAAAACTTCTCTTACCATCTCTACAGTAATCTTACGTGGCCCAGGTGCTGCTTATGACAGATGACATTGAAGTGGTCTGTGGTAATGTTTTGCAGTTATTCTTATCAGTAGATGATACAGGAATATTTAGCAAACAAGGTAAAGAATACAGTTTTGAGATTGTTAATGTGAAACCATTGTTGTATTACTATATGTCTACATGAATAAAAGTTAGTTGCTTGTTGTCAGATGAGATATGCCATTCAGTGGAGTAATCATACTCCATTATGCTAAATTTATTCATCAAAACTCAATCCATCCTGGTAGCAAATTCCAAAGAAATGTATAGATTGTCCTGAATCTCAGGAATATGTTCAGAATAATACTCCAAGCAGGAGGAACTAAGGAATGTATCATTTTTGATTTGTCAATGATATTATTTTTTACTCATGACAGGAAGGTGGACCAAAGATGAACATATCCAAAACACAGACTTACTGCCATCCAAAGGTAAGTAGTACCTTTGTACTGAGAGACTCATCACACCATTATATATGTATGCTGGAATGACTTTCAAGAAAGGAATGTGTCTGGAACAAAAAAGATGCAGCTGCAGCACAAAGACCATTGTAGGAGCCATCATGCTTTTCTGTTTTTCTTTCTTTGTCAGTTAGGTAGTACTATCTAGGCACATTCCTTTCTGGGTCATAGTTTTCTTGTGCAATGCATGCTTATGTTTTAAATCACCATTATGGTGATTTGCTAGTTGCTCTTAGAGAAAATGAGGTGGCTTACTGTTCACACTCCTCGTTGGTCCAGTGGCAGTGAGAGCCGTATGGAATGATATGAGACGTGTATTCAATCCCTGAATAAGGGTCAGTGTTTTCTTTCCCGTGTAGTAGTTTTTTCAGTCATTCTCATATTCTAAATTGTTGAGATTGCCTGAAAAACAAGTGAAATGAGCATTGTCATGTAAAAAGTGCAAATGATCAACATAAAGGACTGCAGAGAGGTTGGAATGTTCAAGGCTGAGGGGGGTATTTAAAAAACAGAGGGCCTACAACAAATCCTTAACATAATGTAAACTAAGAAGAGAAGCAAAGGTAATGGATAAAATAAGGCCTAAGCAATTTCACAAGCTTTGAGAGCCACCTATACTGACAGCCTGTCTGCCAATTATGACTCAGTCATTCTGTCATGGCACAAAACGGGTACCTCACAAGGGCAGGCCAATGATGCAGTACTTCTCGTCTGACATTGGGGCTCTTAGATAAAAGCCACGGTATGTTAAAGGCCAAAATAAATTTGTGCAGAGGTTGCAAAAAGAGTGACTTCTGAGTATGTGCTTTCACTGCTCTAAAATAAGTGCCACTTGTATGTAAACAAAGTGTTAATGCCGCTCTAAACTGTGATCTAGATTAGCTATACAATATTGTAACTGGGAAAATAATTTCCTTTTTTCAGACTTCTGTAAAATGTATATATAAAATCATTTGAGAATTAAAGGTACTGTATGTTGCAAACCTTTGATTCAGTTCCAGGTATAAATTATTGTATTACATGTGAGAGTGGCATAGACTCAGCTACAGGTATAAATCACTGCATTATATCTGAGAGTGTCATTGACTCGCCTGCAGATAGAAATCACCGCATTACATCTGAGAGTGTCATTGACTCACCTGCAGATGTAAATCATCGCATTACTCGTGAGAGTGGCATTGACTCATCTGCAGCTGTAAATCACCAAATAACATGTGACAGTGTCACTTATTGATCTGGAACTAGAAATCAGCGCATTACATGTGAGAGTGACATTCACTCAGATGCTGGTATAAATCACCACATTACATGTGAGAGTGTCATTGACTCAGCTACAGCTGTAAATCACTGCATTACATGTGAGACTGGCATTGACTCAGCTACAGCTATAAATCTCTGCATTATATGTGAGAGTGGCATTCAATCAGCTACAGCTATAAATAACCACATTACATGTGACAGTGGCACTGACTCAGCAGCAGCTATAAATCACCGCATTACATGTGAGAGTGACATTGATTCAGCTACAGCTGTAAATCACTGCATTACATGTGAGACTGGCATTGACTCAGTTACAGCTATAAATTACTGCATTATATGTGAGAGTGGCATTCAATCAGCTACAGCTATAAATAACCACATTACATGTGACAGTTGCATTCATTCAGCTGCAGCTATAAATCATCACATTACTTTTGAGAGCGGCATTGACTCAGCTACAGCTGTAAATCACTGCATTACATGTGAGACTAGCACTGACTCAGCTGCAGCTTTAAATCTCTGCATTATATGTGAGAGTGGCATTCAATCAGCTACATGGGGAGATTGGCATAATAGTTAAGGTTTTAACCTTGCAGGCACAAGGTGCAGGGTTCAATTCAATTCACACATGGGGTAACTGGCTAGGCTTAAAATGGCCCACCAGGGCAATTAGCCTAGTACTAATCTATGAACCTATGAACCTATGAACCTACAGCTATAAATAACCACATTACATGTGACAGTGACATTGACTCAGCTGCAGCTATAAATCACCACATTACATGTGAGAGTGGCATTGATTCAGCTGCAGCTATAAAACACAGCATTACATGTGACAGTGGCATTGACTCAGCTGCAGCTATAAAGCACTGCATTACATGTGAATGTGGCATTGATTCAGCTGCAGGTATAAATCACTGTGCTACATGTGAGAGTAGCATTGACTCAGTTACAGATATAAATCACTGCATTACATGAGAGTGGCATTGATTCAGCTGCAGCAATAAATCACTGCATTACATTTGAGAATGGCATTGATTCAGCTACAACTATAAATCACTGCATTATATGTGAGAGTGGCATTCAATCAGCTACAGCTATAAATAACCACATTACATGTGACAGTGGCATTGACTCAGCTGCAGCTATAAATTACTGCATTACATGTGAGAGTGGCATTGACTCAGCTGCAGCTATAAATAACCACATTACATGTGACAGCGGCATTGATTCAGCTCCAGTTATAAATCACTGTATTACATGCAAGAGTAGCATTGACCCAGATGCAGCTATATATCACTGCATTACATGTGAGAGTGGCAATGACTCAGCTGCAGCCATAAATCGGTGCATTAGATGTGTGAGTGCCATTGATTTTTCTGCAGCTATAAATCTCCGCATTACATGTGAGAGTGGCATTGAGTCAGCTGCAGCTTTAAATCACCGCATTACATGTGAGTGTGTCATTGATTCAGCTGCTCCTATAAATCACCACATTACATGTGAGAGTGGCATTGACTCACCTGTAGCTATAAAGCACTGCATTACATTTGAGAGTGCCATTGATTCAGCTGCAGCTATAAATCACCACATAATGTGTCATTTACTCACCGCATTACATGTGAGGGTGGCATTGACTCACCTAAAGCTATAAATCACTGCATTACATCTAAGAGTGGCAATGACTCAGCTGCAGCTATAAATCACTGCATTACATCTGAGAGTGGCAATGACTCAGCTGCAGCTATAAATCGGTGCATTAGATGTGAGAGTGCCATTGATTCTTCTGTAGCTATAAATCTCTGCATTACATGTGAGAGTGGCATCGAGTCAGCTGCAGCTATAAATCACTACATTAGATGTGAGAGTGCCATTGATTCTTCTGCAGCTATAAATCTCCGCATTACATGTGAGAGTTGCTTTGATTCAGCTGCAGCTGTAAATCACCGCATTACCGATGAGAGTGGCATGGATTCTTCTGCAGCTATAAATCACTGCATTGCATGTGAGAGTGGCAATGACTCAGCTGCAGCTATAAATCACTGCATTAGATGTGAGAGTGCCATTGATTCTTCTGCAGCTATAAATCTCTGCATTACATGTGAGAGTGGCATTGACTCACCTGTAGCTATAAAGCACTGCATTACATTTGAGAGTGCCATTGATTCAGCTGCAGCTATAAATCACCACATAACATGTGTCATTTACTCATCTGGAACTAGAAATCACTGCATTACATGTGAGAGTGACATTCACTCAGATGCGGGTATAAATTACCACATTATATGTGAGACTGACATTGACTCACCTAAAGCTATAAATCACCACATTACATGTGAGAGTGGCATTGACTGAGCTCCAGCTATAAATCACTGCATTACATGTGAGAGTGGAGACTCAGCTACAGCTATAAATTGGTGCATTAGATGTGAGTGCCATTAATTCTTCTGCAGCTATAAATCTCCGCATTACATGTGAGAGTGGCATTGAGTCAGCTGCAGCTAGAAATCACCACATTACATGAGAGACTTGCATTGATTCTTCTGCAGCTATAAATCTCTCCACTACATGTGAGAGTGGCAATGACTCAGCTGTAGCTATAAATCACTGCATTAGATGTGAGAGTGCCATTGATTCTTCTGCAGCTATAAATCTCTGCATTACATGTGAGAGTGGCATTGACTCAGCTGCACCTATAAATCACCACATTACAGATGAGTGGCATTGGTTCTTCTACAGCTATAAATGACAGCATTACATGTGACAGTGGTAATGACTCAGCTGCAGCCATTAGATGTTAGAGTGCCATTGATTCTTCTGCAGCTATAAATCTCTACATTACCTGTGAGAGTGGCATTGACTCAGCTGCAGCTATAAATCACTGCATTACCTGTGAGAGTGGCATTGATTCAGATGCAGCTTTAAATCACCACATTACATGTGAGAGTGGCGTTGACTTACCTAAAGCTATAAATCACCTCATTACATGTGAGAGTGGCATTGATTCAGCTGCAAGTATAATTACCGCATTACTTGTGAGAATGGCATTAATTCAGCTGCTGCTATAAATCACCACATTACATGTCAGAATGGCATGGACTCACCTAAAGCTATAAATCAGAGCATTTCATGTGAAAGTGGCAATGATTCATCTGCACCTATAAATCACTGCATTACATGTGAGAGTGGCACTGATTCAGCTGCAGGTATAAATCACTGCATTACATGTGAGAGTGGCATTGACTCTGCTACAGCTATAAACCACTGCATTAAATGTGAGAATGGCATTACCTCATCTACAGCTATAAATCACTGCATTACATGTGAAAGTGGCAATGATTCAGCTGCAGCTATAAATCACTGCATTACATGTGAGAGTGGCATTGACTCAGCTACAGCTATAAATCACTGCATTGCATGTGAGAGTGGCATTGATTCAGCCACAGCTATAAATCACCACATTACATTTGAGAGTGGCATTGACTCAGCTATAAATCACTGCATTACAGTTAAGAGGGGCATTGACTCAGCTACAGCTGTAAACCACTGCATTACATATGAGACTGGCATTGACTCAGCTACAGCTATAAATCACTGCATTATATGTGAGAGTTTCATTCAATGAGCTACAGATATAAATCACCGCATTACATGTGAGAGTGGCATTGATTTTTCTGCAGCTCTAAATCTCTGCACTACATGTGAGAGTGGCAATGACTCAGCTGTAGCTATAAATCACTGCCTTAGATATAAGAGTGCCATTGATTCTTTTGCAGCTATAAATCTCTGCATTACATGTGAGAGTGGTATTGACTCAGCTGCAGCTATAAATCACCCCATTACATGTGAGACTGGCATTGACTCAGCTACAGCTATAAATCACTATATTACATGTGAGAGTGGCATTGACTCAGCTGCTGCTATAAATCACTGCATTTCATGTGAGAGTGGCATTGAATCAGATGCAGCTATAAATCAACGCATTACATGAGAGAGTGGCATTTATTCAGCTGCACCTTTAAATCATAGTTTTACATGTGACAGTGCTATTGATTCAGCTGCAGCTATAAATCACTGCATTACATGTGATGGTGCCATTGATTCAGCTGCAGCTAGAAATCACCGTACTACATGTGAGTGTGGCATTGAATCAGCTACAGGTATAAATCACTGCATTATATGTGAGAGTGGCATTGCCTCCGCTTCAGCTATCAATCACCGCATTACATGTGAGAATTGCATTGACTCAGCTACAGCTATCAATCACTGCATTATATGTGAGTGGGTCATTGACTCAGCTACAGCTATCAATCACTGCATTATATGTGAGTGTGTCATTGACTCAGCTACAGCTATCAATCACTGCATTATATGTGAGTATGTCACTGACTCAGCTACAGCTATCAAGCACTGCATTATATGTGAGAATGGCATTGACTCAGCTACAGCTATCAATCACTGCATTATATGTGAGAGTGGCATTGACTCCGCTACAGCTATCAATCACTGCATTACATGTGATGGTGCCATTGATTCAGCTGCAGCTAGAAACCACTGTACTACATGTGAGTGTGGCATTGAATCAGCTACAGGTATAAATCACTGCATTACATGTAAGAGTGGCATTGACTCAGCTACAGCTATCAATCACTGCATTATATGTGAGAATGGCATTGACTCAGCTACAGCTATCAATCACTGCATTATATGTGAGAATGGCATTGACTCAGCTACAGCTATCAATCACTGCATTATATGTGAGTGGCATTGACTCCGCTACAGCTATCAATCACCGCTTTACATGTGACACTGGCATTGATTCAGGCATACTAAGTAAGCTTTAGCTGTAATGCTCATTATGCCACCCTTGTAGTGCTTCTGCTGCTGTATAGTAATGTAGTTAATATTTATCTCAGACTGCTTTGCATTGATTTCCTTATGAGATGCTTCCTGCAGTGACTGCTTTTAACATTACCAGTAGGTAGATGTGCAGTGCTTGTTTATGAATCTCAACCACTAAAGATGTTATTTGCATGATGCTACTAATGATCAACATTTTCCCACTCCACAGTTATTGCCCTTTGAAGCCATAATGTTTATACTAAAATGATCACGCTGTCATGGTTTTTAAGTTGACATCACTCTTTTTTTTTTTTTTATTTAGTTGTTGGCTATCCACAGCTGACCCTTAATTATTCTAATACAGCTTACTTGTCCACTAGGTCTACTGAACCTAAATTCACTACCCCTAGATATATCACACTACTGTTGAGGAATGTTTTTCTTAACACCTAGTTCCTGCCCCCTGTTTGCATCATACCATCCCTTGGGATTGCATGCAGTGTGCTATGTGGCATATTGTGCACTCTCCACATGAGTCTCAGCTACAGCCTTGCCTTCCTACAGAAAAAAATCACCTACCCACCCTTGGTCTCCACAGTGGATTGGATGTGATGGTTCATGTGAGAGCGTGCTCTTCTCCAGGAAAAGTGCATTAATCTTCTGCACCTTTACTTTTAAGTGCTCAAGCAATTAATCAAACTCAGGGGTTAGTCGGGGCTTTATCCCTATATCTTACCAGAAGAGGCATCATTTGGCATCTTATTGTGATGCAATCCCTAAATTAAAATTTAAAAAAGAAATATTACATGTGTGTTTTTAAGATTGCTCTCTGAATCTCTTCCTTTGCCACAATTTTTTATAAATTAGTTAAATAAATGAATTACTAAAATTAATAGAAAACTGATCATAGCTTGAAATTTCATATATGTATTGTAGAAAAAAATGTACTTCCCATGGATTCTATGACTGTGTCATAGGAGCATTTTATTTGGATTCGTGCCTAATTTATTCTGGCTGATTATGCAGTCTGTGTTATTTTTATAAATAAACAATAGGGGCACATATTTCCAGTGTTCTGTATAGATTAAGCTGTCTTAAAGCAGAAATCGTTGTCTCTGGGATTTCTAGCTTCTCTTTGCAAAAATGAACATATAGAAATGTGTAATGAAGATGGAAACAATGTCCTTTGCTTTTTAGTTTGAAGAGTTTGATTCTCACACTTAACTCCTCTTCATGGTGCTGATGTAGCATTTTTTGTTTAAGGCAGTCATGCAAAAGTAAGAATTCATCAACAGATGTTTGTGATATATAACTGCTGCATTAACAGCCGAACACTTAGGTGGGCATCAGTGTTCTTCAAATGAGAAGCACTTCTGCACTCCTTAGAGCTCTCATAATGTTGTGTGCTAATTACAGACATCACATTACTTGACACATGATGATGTGATTTCATTTGAAATTGTTGTCTAGCCAGCTGTAACTTGCCTCACAGAACATTAACATAAGTTAATTTCATTGATATAAGATGTTTATAGCATCGAATGAAATGACAAGTCACAACAACTCCGAAAAAGAAGAGCACGTTTTGAAAGGGATTTGTTCACTTTTATGCTTATAGCAAAGGATAGCAGCTAGTAGAAATGCACATATCTTAGTTTGTAAGAAGTTTTACTGAATCTTTTCTTCAAGGCATTTTCAGATGATGTCACCTTTTCCCAGTAACAGTGATCTGTTTGGTTCCATCATGCATTGCACCATTGTTTTCTTTACAGTGGTGTTACTTCTGGCTTAAGGAAGAAGTCATTTTGTAAGAAATATCAGATGCAAAGCAAATGATACCAGAACACCAAGTATACATTATAAACATAACTAATACCTCTCCCATACCTACACACACAAAGCCACAAATAGTAATAAAGAAATTTCCACATAACTTATCACTGTTAGCTTGGAAGGTTTACATATGTCCGTGCAAATACTGAAGAAAGAGTAATCTGTACTGTGGAATGTATGATTTCTTTAATCACCAGGCAGACCTAATGTTGTTATTGTCACATCACTTCATTCCTTGCCTTATCATCTGAGTTTACATCTGTTTCACAGAATACGTTATAGGCTCATAGGTAAATCCTATGCAATCAGTCTGTGGAACACTACAAGCGTAACCAAAAACCCCATTCAAAATTTCCCCCCTGTCTCAAGGAGGTCAAGACTAGACAGGCCAGTAAAGAATTTAAAGCTGCCCATCCAGTTATCCACATTTACCTTGAAGGTGGCAAAGGTGTTACTGTGTTTGACAAGTAGTGGAAGTTTGCTCGAGGGGAGAAGGATACATCAGAATATGAACCTATCATGCACTGTATTTTCTTTGTTAATGAAGGTTAAGTTCCTTGGTATATAAGATACCATTCATTCTCTGAAGGAATAAGAGGTCAAAGAGGGGTGAATCTTCATGTCTCAAAAGGCTACTGTCAGATCCTAATGGAGGAGTTTATAAGACAGAGTAAAGAAAAAGGACAACCAGTCTGTTCTGATGACTAAGAATTTTTAGGCCACTGTCTTTTTTTATATGAATCTCTGAGTTGTCTCTCTAGTTGAGTGGTATGTTTAGACAAATACATGACAAAGATATGGTGGAGATGCTTTTGGAAATTAGACGAACTAGACAGAAATCTTTCTGAACTACTGTGGATACATGATGGTCAAAAGATAAGGCATTATCAACAAGAGTGCCTACATCTCTTGCAACAGTGTCTGATTAGATTACCTATATGGTATGTGAAAATGTTTTCTTTACTGAAATGAACTCTGCTACATTTTTTCACATTTAATTTTAGGTCACTGCCTAGCACCATATGTTAACATGTTCTACCTCATATTGGAGCAATTGCAAGCTAGTGCAGTATCAAATAATAATACCCAATTTACAGTCATCTGCAGACTTGGCTAACCACTTGTCAGTAGTGCTGGCTTAAGGGTCTGAGAAACTAGACGCTAAATAGGAGAGGGCCCAACAGTGAGCCCTGTGGTGTACCACATAGGAAAGGGCCCAAAATTTAGCCCTGTGGTATATCACATAGGAGGAGGTCCAAAACAGAGCCCTGTGATATACCAGTGGTAGTGTTTTTGCTTTCAGAAGTGGCCCCTATAACTCTAACCACATGGGTTCTGTCAGACAACAATTAGCTCTCCACAGGGCAAGATACAGTTTTATATTCAGATTTAAAGGTCTGCCAATAGTACCTGCATGGGGAATAGTGTCAAAAGCTTGGCCAGATCCAGTTATGCTGTATGTGTTGCATAACCACTATCCACTGGTTTGATTACTTTCTCAAAAAAATTAATGAGGTTAAAAAGCCAAATTGGTGAAGTCCAAGGTTAAGAGATGTTCAGATTATAGAATTATAAGATAATATGTTCCATAGCTTTACATATGAAGCTAATGAAACTAAAAGGTCTATATTAGTTACAAGGGTCCATGGTACGGCCGCCTTTTTGTAATGCTGTTACAGTGACTGTTTTCCAGGCTTCAGTAATATAACCAGTGGAGAGGCTTCGATTAAGAGCATTAAGTAGGGGTTCAGAAAGGCCATATTTGGCACTGATGATCAGACAAGCTGGTATATTAATGGGACCCATGGTGAGATGTTAGCTTTTGAGAGGGTTGACAGAACCTGTTTTGTAACAATTAAGGGGGAGGGGTTCTGGTACCTGTGAAATAACTATAACTGTTGGTGGAGTAAAATTTACACTAAATTTGTTAGCTAGTGTATTCATGTTTTCCTTTGGATCAGAGTATGCAGCATTATTCTGGATTAGCTCCAAATATTGTTGGATATTGGTTCTTAACTTTATGATATGGTATGATCTGTAGTTATTTTTAGCTTTAGTGGCAATTTTACAGTCATACTCAGCTTTAAGCTTTTGATGGTTCCTTAAGCTCTTTACTATTTTGTTTAACACTGCTCCTAAAGTAGGTAGACTGAGACCTCTTACACAATTTAAGCAATTTCTTTCTCAGTCTATGATTTATTTATACAGGTATTCCACCACAGCAGTTTGTTTTTAAACTTCTCGTCATATTTGGTATGGATGATGACTGTCACAACAACTGAAGTGGGAGTAAATGATGGAGGACTAGGCAGCAACTTTAGCAGATTTTGGTTTGATTTTGAGGAATCCCTAAGCAGAGAGGTATTTACAGGGCGAGTACCACATTTTTAAAGAAAACAGTTCAGTAATGTATGGTCTACATTAACAAGTCATGGTGATACATATGGAATGGTTGCATTTGTGAGGACTAGATCTAGTATATTGGGGTTCCTTGTATGATGATTAATGGGAATTAGCATTTATAATGACAAGGAAGCATTGGGCATGCCAACAATCAGCAGTGTAGGTTAGCCACTTTAATGACCTACAGTTGAAGTTCCCAAGAAAAAAGGTGTTGGGCTTAAAGGGTATCTCAGCTAATGTGTTAAGATATCAAACCAGATGGGCCTTTTACAACTGGTTATGTCCTGGCTGCTTGCAGACCAAAAATTTGTAGCCATGAACTTAAACATATTGCAACTCACACAGACTTATGTTTGTACTTTAACTCAAATATATGTTCAAGCAACATCTGGCAGCCATACAAAGTCAGTGGGGCTCCCAGGTACTGCTTGAGCACCTGGTCATGTTTGAATAAGGTAAATGTGGCAGCTACGGGGGGGAATGAAAGACATTGGAAGCTTACATTAGGCTTAGCCATACATCTGGATGGAAATTTAGGTTTAGGTTGCAGAATTTTTATTGGAAAAAAATTCTGCAACCTAAACCTGTCAGAAATGTAACACTTCACAGATCGTGACATTTGATGCATCTCTGATGGTTGTTAATGCTAAGAGCAGTAATAATACACTTTTTTTTTTTATGGAAAATGTGCTACGTTCCCACAAGACTGATGTTTGTGAAACATGATTAAAGAACAATGACTGGAAACCTTTTCTGTGAGGGTATAAATGTCTTTACTGTAACAAACATTATAAAATAAAATCAGGTGAAGGTGATATGATAGGGATTAAAGATAGTTATGAGACCCATGATTATTATAGCAACAACCAACTCCACAGTGTGGTATATTGAAGATTTACCCACGGTTGGTATGGTTTAATCATGACGGTAAAGCCTGAATGATTACACAAACGCAACAGGGGGTAAATCTTCAATACATCTCACCTAGGAGTTGGTTATTACTATTATACAATGACAGTATTTAAGAAAAAAAATAACTTGCTTTTTTTAAATAATGTTTTTGTATAATGGCACCATGATGTTTTTCCATGTTGCTTCTGTATCCTTTGGCTTTCTTGATGTACTGCACATGCATATGGGACTTATGTTACAATGCTTCAGCATTACATCAGTGCTTTGAAAAGCAAGCAATGTAGATGGGAAGGTCTCCTTTGCTTCTTCTTCTTTTTTATAAAATAAATTGGAATTCAGACAGATTAGAGGTACGAGAAAGGACAAAAATACAAGGAAAATCAGGTACGTTTCTATAGTTTTGCAGAATGTACTTGATTTTCTTTGCATTTTCTCTGCCCGCCATTCATACCTCTCAACCTCTTACCTCAAGAAAACTGGAAAGCCTTGACATATATTAATAGAAAAAAGTCCTGGCAACCGGAGTTTTTCTGTTGGCATATGCTTGATTTACAATGGGGTGCACTGGTTAGGCTGACCGAGTAGCATGCATGGTTTTGAATGACTTGTCATTGTATAATACATGTTTAATGATAACAATATTATAGACATACATGTATAGCTATGACAATAAAGACACCCTGGAACATATAACAATTGTTGGAGTGTATAGACCACCAAAGTCAAGTGCTGATGACCTAGAAGAATTCATGTATTTCTTACAAGAAACACAGGAGGGAAGAATAATTGTGGCTGGGGACTTAAATTTAAAGAAACATACTGGAATAATATTGATTCAAGAACATTAGTAAGGAAATTATTCACAACGTATGTTAAAAAAAAAAAAGGGAAAGGAACACACTAGACGTTTGTGTTCCTAAAGAAATTACTGGTACTGTTACTGTTACGGCATGTCACAATGTACCACCATTGATGTGCAAATATCATTGGGTTATAAAGGTTAATTTATTACTTGATAATTCTCCCAAACTGATATCTAAACCAATGCACAGAAGGTTAATTACAGATTATATGGAAGCAAAACAGTCGCTATGTAAAACTAACTGGAGTGAGGTGTTCAGTGGAAAAACTGCAGAAGGCATATGGAAAGTTTTGAAAGAGAAATTGTTTTAGTGCAAAAAATTAAAAACAAAAATTTTTAAACATCATGATCTAGGCATACAATATCAGTGGGATATATTTCCATAAGAACAAGATACCTAATTAAGGTGAGAGACAAAAAAATATAAGAAATTGAAAAGAGGTCAAACTACAGGTTGGAAAACTGAAATAAATAAGCTGGACAAACAAATTAAGCATAGTGTGAGACAAGATCAAGAAAATTTTGAAGAAAATGAGCATAATAGGGAAACATGTTTTCATATTTATAAGATGTGGAAGGAGTAAAGACATACAAATTGATAAACCGTGCGTAAATACTGAAATTTATTCTCAGACACAACAGATTCTAGATATATTTACAAAATATTATGCAAAACAGTTTGGCTTCACAAAATGCATACCTCTCAACCTCTTAGCTCAAGAAAACTGGAAAGCCTTGGCATATATTAGTAGAAGAATGTCTGGGTAACTGGAATTTTTCTATTGGTATATGCTTGATTTACAATGGGTGCACTGGTTAGGCTGACCCAGCAGCATGCTTGTTTTTGAATGACCTGTCATTGTATAATACATGTTTAATAATAACACCAATGCTATAGATTGTATTACTGTGACAAAGAAACCAACCCTGGAACATATAACAATCGTTGGAGTATACAGACCACGAAAGTCAAGTGCAGATGACCTAGAAAAAGTCATACATTTCTTGCATGAAACACAGGAGGGAAGAATAATGGGGGCTGGGCACTTAAATTTAACAGAAACAGATCGGAATAATATTGATTCAAGAACATTACCAAGGAAATGATTAGCAATGTATGTTCAAAAACAACAATTGCTTCAGACTGTAAAAAAAACTATCAAGGAAAGGAACACACATTGTTTGTGTTCCTAAAGAAATTACTATTACTGTTACATCATGTCAAGTTTTACCAACACTGATGTGCAGTGTTTATGGGGTTATAAAGATTAATTTGTTGCTAGATAATTCTCCCAAACTGAAGTCTAAACCAATGCACAGAAGGTTAATTACAGATTATATGGAAGTAAAACAGTCACTATGTAAAACTAACTGGAGCGAGGTGTTAGTGGAAAAACTGCAGAAGGAATGTGAAAAGTTTTGAAAGAGAACTTGTTTTAGTACAAAAAAAATAAAAAAAAATGTTACACGGTCTAAAATTGTTGAAAAAATAATGGAGAATGTAATACTGGTTAAGTTATCACAAATGTAAAGGTTAGGACTTGAAACCATATATCAGCATGCATATGTTGAAAATAGATCTGTAACATGATGTTGTATAACAATATAATAGCTATGAATAAAAAAATTGTTCTGTGATATAATTTATATAGAATTAACTTCAGCATTTGACAGGGACATACACAAAATATTGATCAATAAATTAGAACATCTAGGTATTGATTTACTCTTGATAAGATGGATAGTAGCTGCATAGCTTACAGGGAGCACATGGCATGTATCATACAGCAGTTGGACAGACAACATTCTTGATTACAGTCAGGGTGTCCCATAGGGCTCTGTCCTAGTCCCTTACTTCTTTAGATTGTATCTTTCAGACCTATCTTTTTCATCTGAGCTGTTCTACAGTCTGTATGCTGATGACTTGAAAATGTGTTAAAGATGGGGCATGTCTACAACAGAACTCGACTAAATGACCATTTAGGCAGAGGAGAATAATATGATGATAAATGCATAAACTGAAATGCGAATATTTAATACAGCACACAGTGACTGAGACTGTAGTTTCATTTAAGAACAGAGGTATATGGGCAGATCTAGCTATTAGTTGTTCTAATCATATCAACCAATTGGTTAATGATAGTTATAGAAATAGAGGCTGTACAAAAAGATTTATAAAGTCTAGGAAATCAGAAATAATGAAGTCATTGTTTGTTAATTAAAGTAGCCCGTAGAATAACAATATGGAAACCGTATGAGCAAATAAGCAGAGAGTAAACTGGAAATATACCAAGGGCATCCATGCATGAGAAAACTTAAGTTATTATGAAAGACTAAAATATCTGAACTTGCACAGTGTCTTATAGATATTTAAGAGGAGATCGTGTTCAGGTATATAAGGCATTTAGGGACAACTACCTCTGGGAATGTTTGGGGTTATCAAAACGTACTAGAGAATAATCAGATAACCTACGTAGAAGGTTCTATAGGAATGAGACGTGTACAAATTGGTTCTCTGACAGAGTAGCTGATGCATAGAACAGACTACCAAATTACATTAAAAAAGTACTAGTCTAGATATTTTTTAAGAACAGTCTGGACACTTATTATTGGCAGGCTAGAAGGGTATAAATGCCTGTGCTTGAAACTTTTGTATATATGAAAATTTAGGTTTTGGGGGTTGGGTAAGGAATTTAATGTTAAGAAGTGATCAGGAAATAGATTTAGGGGTGGAAAAGGAATTTATAGTTAAGAAGTAATCAGGAAATTTAGTTGTAGGTTGTGACTGGCAAAAATTTAATCTAGGTAGAAGGAGGTGAGTTTATGGTTATAAAGTGATCAGAGAATTTAAGTATGGGGAAAAGTCAGCAAATTAAAATCAGTAAACGTTTAATGTCTCACCTGTACTTGGCCTTTGCTTAGTGGTATGCTGTTGGCTGTTTTACAGCACTACAATGGAGGAGAGCCTCTACTACCCCTCTGCACCTTAAGGTTCCCCCTTCCCTCTGTAATTAATGAGGTACTCTCTTCTCTACCTGGGAGACTGAAACTTTCTTAATTGCTCTTTCAAGCTGCTGTGTTTGTGAATATATCTCTTTTCTGCATAGCTCATTCTATATTATACCATGACCCCCCATTAATATTCCAAAACGTGCACGCTGATTGGCCAGCGTGCATGTTGTAAATCGACTTATACTAATGGAAAAAGGTCCGGTCGCCCGGACTTTTTCCATTAGTATAAGTCTCTTTTAAAACACTGTCTCGCTATGTTAAAAGAGTTTAACATAGCTACACAGGTTTAAAAAAAGCAACGGAGATCTCCGTTGCTTATTTTAAAGCTGTCTCGCTATGTTAAACCCATTTAACATAGCGAAACAGTAAAAATCAACGGAGATCTTGCTTTCTCCGTTGCTTTTGGCCACAGCTCTGATGTACTGCGTAGGCATGCGCAGTACATCAGAACTGCCGCGGATACCAGACAGCTGCGGAAGGGCAGCAAAGAGGCATTATACAATGCCATTATTTAAGAAAAGTAATTATTTCTTTTCTTAAATAATGTCATAGTATAATAGCAGTAACCCACTTCTGGGTGTGGTAATGCGGATTTACCCACGGTTGTCTTTGTTTGGTCCTCGGGCTTCACTCGGGACCAAACCACGCCAACCGTGGGTAAATCCCGCATTACCCACACCCAGGCGTGGGTTATTGCTATATTAGTTTGCTTCTTCCCTTCTTTTCCGTGTCCGGAAGATTTACTTATAACTACTTACTCCAGCATTATGTTATCCTTCTACCCTTATTTATTTTATTCTACAACTTTAAATACTACATAGTGTCAGAATTACTTTTTGCATTTACACTAGAAAGCACACTAAGTTAATCATGAGCAAATTCTATCAGTGCCAATTCCATTTTTCATTTTTGTAACCCATTAGTCCTGAGGGGCTATAACCCACCCCTTCCAGTAGAATATTTTGTGCCATTACTCCGCAGTTTGGACGGGACCCACTCCACTCACATTTGCTATGCTCAAGCTTGTTCTGTCCTCTAATTTCCTAATTTCCAGCCATCCCCACTTCAAATACGTTTATACCTCAAATAACGCCACCACTATAAAACCGATGTCCAATCCTTGCTAACATCCCCTTTCACTTATAGTACTCAAAACTGCCTTCCCTCCTGCCATCTCTGTCATCTACTGGAGCTCTTCCACCTTCATCCTGCATTATGCGTTTATTTCACAATCCTCCCCCCTTTCTTCCACTCTTCCCACCTGCACTTCCCAGTACTACGCCTGCCTTCCTCAGTGACGTCTCCTAAAACTGCCGTACATGGCCGCTTACCCCTGCCTCACTAGCATTCTTACCGTCACTCCCTCACCTCGTAATGTTGCTACTCTTCTTGCTTCGCCTAGCAAATATTACAAGAGTTCACAATAAGCCAGTCTCAAATGATATGTCCAACATGACTTCCTCTGTCTATTACCAAGAAGAAAAAAACAGCAATTTTACTATCTCTCCGTGCCTGTACAATATTGACCTCATCTCTGTTTTAAATACAAACTAGTTGTTTACTAGAGACCCATCCACAAAGTAAATGTCATTCTCATAAGAACAAGGTTAGATACCAAATCAATGTTATGCTTTTCTAAAATCTCAAAATGCAGCGACTTCCTACCTAAGCCAAGTACACTTAACCTAATGTTATACAAGGTACATCATCACCCTTAATATCCCACATGGAATATTGTCACCCTTAATGCCCGACATGGCACATCATTACCTTAATGCCCCCTCATCAGGTAAATACGATCAAGCAAAACAAAATCCCATCTCGGACCACCCACATATACCAAACTTACACTGTCTCTTTACTCAAACACATTCAGTTGCTTCTCCCATAGCAACCTGTCATTCCGACCCTCTCATATCTAAAGGTCCTACAAAAATCATAAATCTTGATACTCTAAACCTGCATAGCATATGCGATGAACTCACTGACCTACTTTTCTGGATCACTTTTCATACCAAGAACATCTTATTAATCACTATAACCAGGCTTAAACCTAGTATTAAAGATGCAAAATTCCATCCAACTGATTATAATATAATATAATACAATACAATGCAATATAATACAATAGCATACAATATAATGCAATGTAATGTAATACAACATAATATAATACATTGTAATACAATACAATGCAATACAATACAATATAATCTAATACAATTTGTATAATGGCTCTACTCTATCCCAGCACTTACTCCAGTACCAAATACTCAGAGCCTACTCCAAAATTCCATACTGCAGATATAGTCATCACCTTCCTTAATTTATTGATTTATTGTATTTATTTACATTTATTTCCCAGGAAATTCCAACTGGACACATGTACTTTTTCAGTGGAGCTGGGGAGTAAAGCTCCACAGAACAATAAATGAGCAGCAGAGTACACGAAGAACAACTGAATATACATACAATAGCAAATAATACATACTGCAGCAAACATTAGCTATACATACAATATGAAACATAGTAATGAACAGATATACCACTAGCAAATAATACATACTGCAGCAAACATTAGCTATACATACAATATGAAACATAGTAATGAACAGATATACCAACAGTAAATAATACATACTGCAGCAAACATTAGCTATACATACAATATGAGACATAGTAATGAACAGATATACCAATAGCAAATAATACATACTGCAGCAAACATTAGCTATACATACAATATGGAACATAGTAATGAACAGATATATCAATAGCAAATAATACATACTGCAGCAAACATTACATATACATACAATATGAAACATAGTAATGAACAGATATACCATTAGCAAATAATACATACTGCAGCAAACATTAGTTATACGTACAAAATGAAACATAGTAATGAACAGATATACCATTAGCAAATAATACATACTGCAGCAAACATTAGTTATACATACAATATGAAACATAGTAATGAACAGATATACCACTAGCAAATAATACATACTGCAGCAAACATTAGCTATACATACACTATGAAACATAGTAATGAACAGATATACTAATAGCAAATAATACATACTGCAGCAAACATTAGCGACACATACAATATGAAACATAGTAATGAACAGATATACCAATAGCAAACAATACATACTGCAGCAAACATTAGCGACACATACAATATGAAACATAGTAATGAACAGATATACCACTAGCAAATAATACATACTGCAGCAAACATTAGCTATACATACAATATGAAACATAGTAATGAACAGATATACCAATAGCAAATAGTACATACTGCAGCAAACATTAGTTATATATATAATATGAAACATAGTAATGAACAGATGTACCACTAGCAAATAATACATACTGCAGCAAACATTAGTTATACATACAATATGAAACATAGTAATGAAGATATACCACTAGCTAATAATACATACTGCAGCAAACATTAGCTATACATACAATATGAAACATAGTAATGAACAGATATACCAATAGCAAATAATACATACTGCAGCAAACATTACATATACATACAATATGAAACATAGTAATGAACAGATATACCAATAGCAAATAATACATACTGCAGCAAACATTAGCGACACATACAATATGAAACATAGTAATGAACAGATATACCAATAGTAAATAATACATACTTCAGCAAACATTAGCGACACATACAATATGAAACATAGTAATGAACAGATATACCAATAGCAAATAATACATACTGCAGCAAAAATTAGTTATACGTACAATATGAAACATAGTAATGAACAGATATACCACTAGCAAATAATACATACTGCAGCAAACATTAGTTATACATACAATATGAAACATAGTAATGAACAGATATACCACTAGCAAATAATACATACTGCAGCAAACATTAGCTATACATGCACTATGAAACATAGTAATGAACAGATATACCAATAGCAAATAATACATACTGCAGCAAACATTAGCGACACATACAATATGAAACATAGTAATGAACAGATATACCAATAGCAAACAATACATACTGCAGCAAACATTAGCGACACATACAATATGAAACATAGTAATGAACAGATATACCAATAGCAAATAGTACATACTGCAGCAAACATTAGTTATACATACAATATGAAACATAGTAATGAACAGATATCCCACTAGCTAATAATACATACTGCAGCAAACATTAGCTATACATACAATATGAAACATAGTAATGAACAGATATACCAATAGCAAATAATACATACTGCAGCAAACATTAGTTATACATACAATATGAAACATAGTAATGAACAGATATACCACTAGCAAATAATACATACTGCAGCAAACATTAGTTATACATACAATATGAAACATAGTAATGAACAGATATACCACTAGCTAATAATACATACTGCAGCAAATATTAGCTATACATACAATATGAAACATAGTAATGAACAGATATACCAATAGCAAATAATACATACTGCAGCAAACATTAGTTATACATACAATATGAAACATAGTAATGAACAGATATACCACTAGCAAATAATACATACTGCAGCAAACATTAGTTATACATACAATGTGAAACATAGTAATGAACAGATATACCACTAGCTAATAATACATACTGCAGCAAACATTAGCTATACATACAATATGAAACATAGTAATGAACAGATATACCAATAGCAAATAATACATCCTGCAGCAAACATTAGCTATACATACAATATGGAACATAGTAATGAACAGATATACCAATAGCAAATAATACATACTGCAGCAAACATTACCGACACATACAATATGAAACATAGTAATGAACAGATATACCAATAGCAAATAATACATACTGCAGCAAACATTAGCGACACATACAATATGAAACATAATAATGAACAGATATACCACTAGCAAATAATACATACTGCAGCAAACATTAGTTATATATATAATATGAAACATAGTAATGAACAGATATACCACTAGCAAATAATACATACTGCAGCAAACATTAGTTATACATACAATATGAAACATAGTAATGAACAGATATACCACTAGCTAATAATACATACTGCAGCAAACATTAGCTATACATACAATATGAAACATAGTAATGAACAGATATACCAATAGCAAATAATACATACTGCAGCAAACATTAGTTATACATACAATATGAAACATAGTAATGAACAGATATACCACTAGCAAATAATACATACTGCAGCAAACATTAGTTATACATACAATATGAAACATAGTAATGAACAGATATACCACTAGCTAATAATACATACTGCAGCAAACATTAGCTATACATACAATATGAAACATAGTAATGAACAGATATACCAATAGCAAATAATACATCCTGCAGCAAACATTAGCTATACATACAATATGGAACATAGTAATGAACAGATATACCAATAGCAAATAATACATACTGCAGCAAACATTACCGACACATACAATATGAAACATAGTAATGAACAGATATACCAATAGCAAATAATACATACTGCAGCAAACATTAGCGACACATACAATATGAAACATAATAATGAACAGATATACCACTAGCAAATAATACATACTGCAGCAAACATTAGCTATACATACAATATGAAACATAGTAATGAACAGATATACCAATAGCAAATAATACATCCTGCAGCAAACATTAGCAATACATACAATATGGAACATAGTAATGAACAGATATACCAATAGCAAATAATACATACTGCAGCAAACATTAGCTATACATACAATATGAAACATAGTAATGAACAGATATACCACTAGCAAATAATACATACTGCAGCAAACATTAGCTATACATACACTATGAAACATAGTAATGCACAGATATACCAATAGCAAATAATACATACTGCAGCAAACATTAGCGACACATACAATATGAAACATAGTAATGAACAGATATACCAATAGCAAACAATACATACTGCAGCAAACATTAGCGACACATACAATATGAAACATAGTAATGAACAGATATACCAATAGCAAACAATACATACTGCAGCAAACATTAGCGACACATACAATATGAAACATAGTAATGAACAGATATACCAATAGCAAATAGTACATACTGCAGCAAACATTAGTTATACATACAATATGAAACATAGTAATGAACAGATATACCACTAGCAAATAATACATACTGCAGCAAACATTAGTTATACATACAATATGAAACATAGTAATGAACAGATATACCACTAGCTAAAAATACATACTGCAGCAAGCATTAGCTATACATACAATATGAAACATAGTAATGAACAAATATACCAATAGCAAATAATGCATACTGCAGCAAACATTACATATACATACAATATGAAACATAGTAATGAACAGATATACCAATAGCAAATAATACATACTGCAGCAAACATTAGCGACACATACAATATGAAACATAGTAATGAACAGATATACCAATAGCAAATAATACATACTGCAGCAAACATTAGTTATACGTACAATATGAAACATAGTAATGAACAGATATACCAATAGCAAATAGTACATACTGCAGCAAACATTAGCTATACATACAATATGAAACATAGTAATGAACAGATATACCACTAGCAAATAATACATACTGTAGCAAACATTACATATACATACAATATGAAACATAGTAATGAACAGATATACCACTAGCAAATAATACATACTGCAGCAAACATTAGTTATACATACAATATGAAACATAGTAATGAACAGATATACCACTAGCTAATAATACATACTGCAGCAAACATTAGCTATACATACAATATGAAACATAGTAATGAACAGATATACCAATAGCAAATAATACATCCTGCAGCAAACATTAGCTATACATACAATATGAAACATAGTAATGAACAGATATACCAATAGCAAATAATACATACTGCAGCAAACATTAGCGACACATACAATATGAAACTTAGTAATGAACAGATATACCAATAGCAAATAATACATACTGCAGCAAACATTAGCTATACATACAATATGAAACATAGTAATGAACAGATATACCACTAGCAAATATTACATACTGCAGCAAACATTAGTTATACATACAATATAAAGCATAGTAATGAACAGATATACCAATATCTAGCTAGAGGCTAGGAATAAAGGTAGGATGTATATACAGATAGTACTAAGCTCAAACGGATACTGTTCTAAACTCCTATACCTAAATCGTATATACAAATATTGCACTAAACCCACATGTAGGTGGAACAAGCTAGAGAGCTAATGGGATGGAAGGGGAAGATAGAGGAGTAAGAAGAGGAGACTGAGTGAGTAGTATATGTGGTAGTTAGAGGAAGCTAGGTGTAAGTCAGTTGGATATGTATTTGTAGATGAGATGAAGTGAGGTAGTTAAGCATGTTATAACAGGTCTGAGAGATTTAGTGAGGAGGGAAGTGGAGGGTAAAGGGTGAGCCATAGCCTGCAGAGGAAGGAATGCAATGATCAGATGGTGTGAGGTGGGGTGGCTATGGGGAGGGGAGAGGAAGGGGAGGTTAAAAGGAGGGTTACTAGTCGGAATTGGTGCATGGGCATAACCAGAGACTTTTTAAATAAGTTTTTAGTCCAGTCATGAAGTGATTGCAAGAAGGTAGTGTGGTTATAGGGGGGGGGGGGGTTGTTCCATAATCTGGATATGATGCAGGAGAATAGTGCTTCTCCTGCTGATTTATTGGGTTTGGTCACTAGAAGTAGATTTTTGCTGCTGGAGCGTACTGATCTAGGGGAGCAGTAGGTCTGGAGAAGGTTTTGAAGGGATGGGACTTTAAGGAGATGGTTTACTAACCTGTTGGGTGAGAGAGAGTTGGTTCAGTTGAAGAAGTTGAGGGAGTTCAAGCCAGTCAAGTTCTCTAAGTGAGATACAGTGGTGGCTGTGATAAGATGCACCAGTGGCAAACTTAGCAATTTTATTGTAGCAAGCCTCAAGCTTGTTTAGGTCTGTTTGTCTAAGGTAGGTACATATAGGAGAGGCATAGAGTAAAGTGGAGATTAGGTGGGAATTGGCAGCAGAAATTCTGGCTGTCTTGGTGAGGAATTGCTTGTTTCTGTGCAATGCACCTAGTTTTTTGTGACCCTTTTTTATGGTAAGAGAAATGTGAGTGTCAAATATAAGAATGTTATCAATCTCAACTCCAAGTAGTTTGGTGTGTTCTGTTGGAGTGATGATGGCATTGTCTTCGGATAGAATATTAAAGTGGGGGATAATTGGATTAGATTTAGTGGGTTAAGGAGTTTAGTCTTGCTCGGGTTGAGTAATAACTGGGGATTAAATAACCAGAATTCTACAGCTGAAAAGGCTTTGTGTGTGCTCTTGCGAAGTTCAGGTATAGATGGGGCTGAGCAAATGAGGGTGGAGTCATCTGCATACTGTATAAGAGAAGCATGCTTGGTGCCTGTGAGTAGATCATTGTGGAGAGTGAGAATAGTAAGGGACCAAGGATGGAGCCTTGGGGAACACCGAGTGTTACAGGACGTCGAGGAGATAGATCATTATGCCAGACAAGTGATTGTTGGCGACCTGTTAGAGAGCTGTGAAACCAATCAGGAGCTGATTTGGAAAAGGATAGGTTAGTGAGAACAGAGATTAGTAGGTTGTGTGAGCGCATGTCAAAAGCCTTGGCTAGATCCAGAAATATAGCAGTGGAGAACAGGCCATTATTTTTATGATGAAGGATAGCATTAGTGAAAGAGCAAAACAGTAGTAGTGCTGTGGTATGGCCTGAAGCCAAGCTGAGTGCTGGAAAGGAGGTTATTAGGTAAGAGGTAGTCAAAGACTTGAAAATGGATGCATTTCTCCAGTATCTTGGAAAGTGGAGAGAGGATGACTAGGGGACAGTAATTGGAAAGTTCAATGGAGGAGCTACCTTTATGGAGGGGAATTATGCGGGATATTTTCCACAGTGTGAGGACAGCTTTCTGATAAGGACTGATTAAGATAGAGACTGGATAAGCTCAGGCTTCTGCTGTTATTTTTAGGTATTGTCATCTGCAAGTTGTGTAGGCTTAAGTTTCAGTAGAAGTTTTTTTTATATAGCAGGTAGGTACTGATAAAAAGAAAAGACAGTGGTCAAAGTATTTGGTTTTGATGTAGGGAGAGTGGGTAGAGGGTTGTGTTCTTTAGTGAAAGACAGAATGGTTTCACTAAAGTGTTTATTTAATGAGTCAGCAATACTGCTGGAGGAAGGGGGAAGTGGTAGGTGGGGGAGTGCCTACTTTGCCTGGGTGGAGAATGGAGTTTATTGTGGACCAGAACTGCTTAGAGTCGTGATAGGAGAAGTTTCGGACAGACTGATAATATTGGGTTTTATCTAATTTTATTTGCTTTTTGACCTTATTGCACAACTCTAAGAATGACTGTCTAGAGGAGGGGGGTTTTGTTAGGCGCCAGGGCTTCCAGGCCTTATCTCTGATTTTCATTAGTGCCCTGGTGCTTTTAGTAGCCAAGGGGAGTACTGTGTTTTGACTCTGGCATTTCTTATGGGGGTGTGTGTTTAGGATGTTTAGGTAGGTGGTATTGAAGAAGTGGATGGCTTCATCCAGATTGAGGTACTTTAGAGGTGTCCAATCACATTTTGAAGGGATGAGATAAAGAAGAGAGGGTTAAAGTTTACCCTATTTTAGATTTGCCTATAGATAATGGGTTTAGCACAATTTAAGTGGTGTCTCAGAAGGAATGTTGGCATGTGGTCACTGAGGCTGTCTGATAGACAGCCAGCTAAGTATGAGTGAGGGTCTTTATTGACTAATATCCAGTCGAGTAGTATTTTGATTAGAGTTTTTATTTATCCGGGTAGGTGACTGTATTAGTTGGGAGAAATCATGAAGGTTTAGGTGGTGGGCTAGGTGATTGTTATTACAAGATAGCCAGTTGACATTAAAATCACTTAGGATTATGGTTTCCTGGGGTAGGGAATGGTTAACCCAGTACAGGAGGTTTTCCAGGGGTGGGATGTTTTGGCCAGGTGGGAAGTAGCATCCTATGATGCTGATTGTTTTATTTGGGTTTAGTTTGAGGTTGGCATATAGGATTTCTTGATTTCCAATGTGGGGGGAGATGTGTTTAGGATCTAGATGTTGAGGTGGTGGTTAAACATTAGAACCACACAACCCACAGACAAAAAGTATATGCAGTGATGCAATCTGTATAGCCCCAAGTAATAAAATAATCATAAATCATACTAGAAGTTATACTCTGCTGTGTATTTAATACCATTTCAAATGAAACCTTCATGCAAATTGATATTGATATAGATTAGCAGAACTAAACCACTAACTGCCAACCTTCGTTTAAATTTATTTGGGTTTGCCCCACTAGATACAAGTCATATGATAAAGGTACCATTCTTGACTGGATATTGGTTTCTAACCTCTATAAACATTTGACTGCTGGTACACTTCCTGGTGCTCAAAGTGATCATCTCTCAGCATATGACTGTAGAAGGATAACCCACCTGGCCAAGTCACATCAATATAAAACTACAGATAATTTGTTCAAAATTCAGCCAGCACAAACTTTAAAAGCCATCATCTGGACTACACAAAAAAAAACTCTCCCTTCAAATAAAATTTTGCATACGCCTATACTGTCATGAAATCCCTTCTCCCTACCTACCAGCCATATTGATTTGTCAGACCAGAGCAACTCCTCTCTATTTGTAAACCTAATAAAAGTGCAAGGTGAAGTGCCTACAGCTACTCCATAGGTAAACCTTGGAACTCACTACCTTTAGCCCTTAGAACAAACTGTAACTTTCCTGCCTTTAATAGTCTAAAAGGGTTACTTCTGACTCTGCTTATCTTTTGTTCCAACCCAGACTGAAACTGTCCTGATGTAAAATTCTCCTTTCCCTGCCTCAAATAATCCTTCTCCTCTCCTTTCCTACTCTATTAATGCTATATGACTTTCTTATAAGAACTATGTTGCCAGATAATCTAACTCTCTCAAAGCAGAACTATTTTTTTATCTTTCCTATATCTGCAGTTTACTTAATTTTAATCTGTTTTACTTTACTACACAGAGTACATGGAGGAAGGGATGTGCTGTACAGCAGAGAGCAATGTAAACATGGAAGAAGGGATATACTGTGGAGCATGACACAAATGTAAACATGCAGAAAGAAATGTACTGTGCAGCACAACACAAATGTAAACATGGAGGAAGAGAGGTATTGTGCAGCACAGTGCAAATGTAAACATGGAGGAAGAGAGGTACTGTGCAGCACAGTGCAAATGTAAACATGCAGGAAGAGATGTAGTGTGGAACACAGTGCAAATGTAAACATGGAGGAAGGGATGTGCTATGGAGCACAATGCAAATGTAAACATGGAAGAAGGGATGTACTGTGTGGCACAGCCCAAATGCAAACATGTAGGAAGAGATGTATAGTGCAGCACAGCATAAATGTAAACATACAGGAAGAGATGTATTGGGCAGCACAGCACAAATGCAAACATGAAGGAAGGGATATAATGTGGAGCACAGTGCAAATGTAAACATGGAAAATGGGATGCACTGTGGAGCACAGCACAAATGTAAAGATTCAGGAAGAGATGTACAGTGCAGCACAGCACAAATGTAAGCATGGAGGAAGGGATGTACTAGGGAGCACAACACAAATGTAAACATGGAGGAAGAGATGTACACAGCAGCACAGCTCAAATGTAAACATGGAGGAAGGGATGCACTGTAGAGCAAAATGCAAATGGAAACATGGAGGAAGGGATGTACTGTGGAGCACAGTGCAAATGTAAACATGTAGGAAGAGATGTACAGTGCAGCACAGTGCAAATGTAAACATGGAGGAAGTGATGTACTGTGGAGCACAGCACAAATGTAAACATGTAGGAAGAAATGTACAGTGCAGTGCAGCACAGTGCAAATGTAAACATGCAGGAAGGGATGTACTGTGGAGCACAGAGTAAATGTAAGCATAGAGGAAGGGATGTACTGTGGAGCACAGCACGAATGTACACATCAAGAAAGAGATGTAGTGTGGAGCACAGAGTAAATGCAAACATGGAGGAAAGGATGTACTGTGGACCACAGCACATATGCATACATGGAGGAAATGATGTACTGTGGAGCAAAGCATAAATGCAAACATGGGGAAGGGATATATTGTGGAGCACAGCATAAATGTAAATGTGGAGGAAGGGAGGTACTGTGGAGCACAGCACAAATGTAAACATGGAGAAAGGGATGTACTGTGGAGCACAGTGTAACTGCAAACATGGAAGAAGGGATGTACTGTGGAGCACAGTGTAACTGCAAACATGGAGGAAGGGATGCACTGTGGAGACAGTGTAACTGCAAACATGGAAGAATGGATGTACTCTGGAACACAGCACAAATGTAAACATGGAGAAAGGGATGTACTGTGGAGCACAGTGTAACTGCAAACATGAAGGAAGGGATGTACTGTGGAGCACAGTATAACTGCAATCATGGAAGAAGGGATGTACTGTGGAGCACAGTGTAACTGCAAACATGGAGGAAGGGATGTACTGTGGAGACAGTGTAACTGCAAACATGGAGGAAGGGATGTACTGTGGAGTACAGTGTAAATGCAAACATGGAGGAAGGGATGTACTGTGGAGCACAGTGTAAATGCAATCATGGAGGAAGGGATGTATTATGTAGCACAGTGTAAATGTAAACATGGATGAATGGATTTACTGTGGATCTCACTTGAAGATTGCAGCTGTTATGACAATCCACTCAAGGTTCTATACAAACTGCTTGCTATGAAAAGGAGAAAAATGCGAAATGTGTACACAATAGGTCCTCTGGCTGTGAAATTTTCTTTGACTTAAAATGTCCAAAATGAGTTTTAACTGATTTTTTTCAATGATTTGTATTTCAGTATGAATAATCCCGAAAGGTTATCTTTATGTGAGTCATAAAAAGTATCATTTGTTTCTTCTAATTTTGTATTGTTTTTAACCCATTAAATATGAAAGAAATGATAAACTTTTATTTAAAATAAATAGCAGTGAAGTTCCAGCAATATAGTTCAAGAAAAGATCTAAAAAAACATTTTTAAGGGTAGATATGAAAAGACTGGAAATTGCATATCAGTCTCTCAATCTCGGGTAGGAAGTTGGCAAAATGGTTAAGTTGTTTACCTTACAGACTAAAGATTCAGGGTTTGATACTCACATGGGGTAACTGGCTAGGCTTAAAATGGCCCACATAGACAGTTCGCCTAGTACTAACCTATGAACCTTTTATGTAAACTGTATAAGTTATGGATGTCTGTGTAAACTGTACTTACTACTTCTTGTGCTACTACAGTATGCATGCTAGTATTTACCCATGGAGAGGTTCTCTCAGGAACTCTGCTGTAAAGGGGTCTGAGCCCAGGAAGGCTGTTCTGATCAATGAATTTAACAAACAAACAAATGAAGATGATTCAGTCTCTCTTTCTTAAACACTCTAAATTCACAGCTCCATAGCTGTAGAGAAAGAGCACTTACCCCACATTGCCTATGTGTTTCCATGCAAATAGTGATACCTGCACTTGTGTTGTGTACCTATGCTGATACTCTCACACTGTCATTGTACTCCCATGCAGATGGCCTCACACTAACATTATGTTCCCATGCTTATGGCCTCACACTAACATTATGTTCCCATGCTTATACCCCCACACTGATGTTGTGTTCCCATGGTGATACCCTCACACTAACATTGTGTTCCCGTGGTGATATCTCATACTGATGTGTTCCCATGGTGATACCGTCACACTGCCATTTTGTTGTTATGCTGATACCCTGCACTGGCATTGTGTTCCCATGCTGATACCCCCACACACTGGCATTGTGTTCCCATGCTGATACCCCACACTGTTTTTGTGTTCCCATGATGATACCCCACACTGTTTTTGTGTTCCCATGATGATACCCCACACTGTTTTTGTGTTTCTATGGTGGTACCCCATACTTGTGCTGTGTTTCTATACTGATTCCCCATACTGGCATTGTGTTCCATGCTGATACCACCACACTGGCATTGTGCTCCCGAGCTGATACTCCCAGACTGGCATTGTACTCCTATGCAGATACTCCCACACTGGTGTTGTGTTCCATGCTAATACCTCTACACTGATGATGTGTTTACATGTCGATACCCTCACACTGACATTGTGTTCCCATGATGATACCCCACACTAACATTGTATTCCAATGGTGATTACCCCACACTGATGTGTTCCCATGGTGATAACCCACACTTGCCATGTGCTCCCCTGGTGATACCCCCACACTGCCATTGTGTTCCCATGGTGATACCCCCACACTACCATTGTGTTCCCATGGTGATATCCCACATTTGTGTTGTGTAGTGTTCCCATGCTAATACCCCCACACTGGCATTGTGTTCCCATACTGATACCCCCGCACTTGTGTTCCCTTGCTAACACCTCCACACTGCCATTGTGTTCCCATGGTGATATTGCCACACTCTTTTGTGTTTCCATACTGATACTGCCACACTGATGTTGTGTTCAAATTGGTGATACTCCCACAGTGATTTTGTGTTAGCATGGTGATACCACCACACTGATGTTGTGTTCCATGCTAGTACTTCCACACTGATGTTGTGTTTCCATGTTGATACCTCCACACTGACACTGTGTTCCCATGCTGATACCCCCCACACTAGCATTGTGTTCCCATGCTGATACCCCCACAATGGCATTGTATTCCCATACAGATACTCCCACACTGGTGTTGTGTTCCAGGGTAATACTTCCATGCCAATGTTGTGTTTCCATGTTGATACCCTCACACTAATATTGTGAACCCATGGTGATACCCCCACACTAACATTGTGTTCCCATGGTGATAAGCCACACTGATGTGTTCCATGGTGATAACCCACATGTGCTTTGTTCCTATTATGATACCCTCATACAGCCATTGTGTTCCCATGGTGGTACCCCCACACTGCCCTGTTCCTATAGTGATACCCCACATTTGTGTTATGTTCCCATGCTAATACCCCCACACTGGCATTGTGTTCCCATGGTGATACCCTCATACTGACATTGTGTTAGCATGGTATACCCCCACACTGATGTTGTAGTCTATGCTAGCACTTCCACACGGGTCTATATTAGATCACCAAATGCTTAGATACATGAACAGTGATTAATCGACCCCATGTAAGCAAAAGCTTACAAAACCGAACTGTTAGATCAGCAATTTTTTTCCAAGGGGAAAAAATTGTTGTTCCAACAACAAAAAAAAAAGCACATTAAAACGTGAGATTATGTGGGGTCTGTGTCACCCACACCCCCCTACATAAATATACCAACTCTGAGACCGCACTACAGTGCCAAAAATGTCAAAGTACCGAAGCGGCCAAGCAAATTCTTTCCCAGGGAAAGAATTTGCTTACATGCCACTTCGATATTTTGCAGTTTCCGTTTTGTCAGTTCAACCAAGACGCATTTGAAAACATGTGTCTTCGGTCTGCTGATAGAAACCCCTTCCTCACTGATGTTGTGTTTCCATGTTGATACCCCCACCCTGACACTATGTTCTCATGCTGATACCTCCACAATGGCATTGTGTTTCCATGCTGATACTCCCACACTGGTGTTGTGTTATTTATTTATTTTATTTACTTAACATTTGTTAACCAGGAAAGTCCAACTTGGAACAAAGCCAATTTTCAGATGAGGCCTCGCCATGCTGATGTTGTGTTCCCGTGGTGATACCCCCTCAGTGACACTGTACTCCCATGGTGATACCCCTCACACTGACATTGTGTTAACATGCTGATACCCCGACAGTGGCATTGTGTTCCCATGGTGATACCCCCACACTAACATTGTGTTCTTATGGTGAAAACCCACACTTGCACTATGTTCCGATGCTGATACCCCACTCTGGCATTCTGTTCCCATGCTGATACTCCTGCAATTCTGTTATGTTCCCATGCTCATACCACCACACTGATGTTGTGTTTCCATGTTGATACCCTCACACTGACATTATGTTCCCATGGTGATACACCCACACTAACATTGTGTTCCCATGGTGATAACCCACACTTGCACTGTGTTCCGATGCTGATACCCCACTCTGGCATTCTGTTCCCATGCTGATACTCCCACAATTCTGTTGTGTTCCCATGCTCATACCACCACACTGATGTTGTGCTCCCATGATGATACCCCCACAGTGACATTGTGTTCCCATGGTGATGCCCTTACACTGACATTGTATTCCCATTGTGATACCCCACACTTGAATTCCTATGTTGATACCCTCACACTGGCATTGTGTTCCCATGGTGATATCCACACACTGGCATTGTGTTCCCATGGTGATACCCCACACTGATGTATTTTCATGCTGATACCCTCACACTGACATTGTGTTGCCATGGTGATACCGCACATTGATGTGTTCCCATGGTGATAACCCACACTTGTGTTGTGTTCCCATGCTGATACCCCCACAATGGCATTGTGTTCCCATGCAGATACTCCCACACTGGTGTGTTCCATGCTAATAATTCCATGCTCATGTTGTGTTTCCATGGTGATACCTTCACATAGACATTGTGCTTGCATAGTGATACCCCCACACTATCATTGTGTTCCCATGGTAATACCCCACACTGATGTCTTCTCATGGAGATAATCCACACTTGTGTACCTATGCTGATACCCCAGCACTGACATTGTGTCCCCATGCTGATACCCCCACACTAACATTGTGTTCCCATGGAGATAACCCACACTGATGTCTTCCCATGGAGATAACCCAAACTTCTGTTGTGTACCTATGCTGATAGCCCAACACTGACATTGTGTCCCCATGCAGATCCCCATGCAACTGTGTTGTGTTCCCGTGCTGATACCCCCACACTGGTATTGTGTTCCCATGCTGATATCCCCACAATGGCATTGGGTTTCCATGAAGATACTCCCACACTGTTGTGTTCCATGCTAATACTTCCACACTGATGTATTCCCATAGGGCATTGTGTTCCCATGCTGATACCCCCACACTAACACAGTGTTCCCATGCTGATACCCCACACTTATGTTCTGTTCCTGTGCTGATACCCTTACATTGGCATTGTATTCCTATGCAGATGCCCCCACAGTGATGTATTCCATGCTAATACTTCCACAGTGATGCAGTGTTTCCATGGTGATACCCCCGCACTTGTTTTGTATTCCAGTGCTGATACCCCCACAATTGCATTGTGTCCCCATGCAAATACTCCCACACTGGTGTTGTGTGCCATGATAATACTTTCACACTGGTGTTGTGTTTGCATGGTGATACTCTCATACTGACATTGTGTTCCTATGGTGATACCACCACACTGACATTGTGCTCCCATGTTGCATGTGCAACCTTCCTCCCATTCCAAAAGTAAGCTCAAACTGAAACTGTACTTCAAATCATTGGCATCACAAAATAACCAACAAAACCTTCAAAATGAAAATGTGTCCCCCTCACACAGAAAATGATGCACCACTTGCAGTATACCATGCACACTTTTCTGAAAAAACATCAGACATTTTTTTTGCAAAAACGCTTCATATGGAGGCTTCCATGTGAACTCCTTATGATTGCTTGGTCAGTTTTTCTAGGGACATTTGCTGGATTCTGTGTGTTGATCCTTACTCAGGTCAGCATGCTGCTTTACTTACACAGGTGTGCGCACCTGCTTTTATCCTGTTAGGAATCCAGTCCAAGAGCCTAGTTATAGCAGGTAAGGCAACCTCTTCATTCTTGTTGCATGCAGTGCCTTCTTTGTAACAACTTAACTGTACTACTTTGATTTTTACTTCTACAGTATAACATACAAAATAATAATTTACTGACTGCACATCATCTATACACATTGACGAAATTAGAACTGTTGTTTTTTGGATCGTGTTATAAAGTTTAAATTGCATTCCGCTATCGTGTCTTGTAGATTTATGTTTAAGTAATACTGCTTTATTGTGCCCCATTGATGATGTACTGCTGTTCACTTTGTTTTGCGGAATGTAGTGGTATTATGTTTAAGTAATATTGCTGTATTGTACCTTGCTACTTTGCTGCTGTTGCTGAATACTGGCAGTATGTAAGATGACACTACAGAATGTTGTGTCGTTGATACGAGGCATATAACAAACAAATTAACTTATTATCTCATTTACTGCTGCAACTCTTGATCTTTGGTGTTGTTGCATTTCTACTTATTAGTGATTATTGTACTAATACAACATTTAAGGTTACTGCTCTACTGTATTGCACTTGAGACTGCAGAGTTATCTGTGTGTATTTTATTACCTGGCCAACTGTTATACTTATATTGCACTGAAACCATTTGCTTGAAATTTATTGCACTTGAACCTACTCATTCAGATCATAGGTGGTTACTAGGCTAATGGCCCCAGGGCCCTTACAAGCCTAGCCACATTCAGCCTGTGATCCCAAGTCTAATCAGTGATCCCACACGGTCTTACACCAAAATGAAGTTATTAACATATCCTGTCTTGTTAGGCAGCTTTTCTTGCACAGGCCAGTATAGAACCTATTGCTCCTTTCGTAGCCAGCCTGATAGCATTAGGTATTTTGAGGCAGTGTAATAACTGCCTTGTACTTACCAAATACTATTGCTACCCCCTAATGATTCAGTATATCAGAGGAGTAACTACTTGCTTAAATTGGATGCTATTTTCTCATCTTAGAACACAGTCAGTAAACCAAATATACACATACATTCACAAAATAAAGCATGTCTACATAACCAAATTACTGTGACGCTGTTAACAGAACACTATTTTATTTTATTTTATTTATTTATTTTACATTTGTTGACCGGGCTAATCTAACTGGATACATGTCCTTTTTCAGTAGAGGCCCGGGGAGAAAAGCTCCAACAATTAAAGAAGTATAACAATGACATTTAGATACAAGAAAATTAAATTCCTGTAAAAACAATAAAACATCTAAATATACAAGCCAATAGTTCGGGAAACATTAGTTGAGTTGGTCATATGACTTAGAGAGATGTGGAGGTAGTAAAGTACTAGATAGAAACTTGAGGGGAAGGAGAGATTTAGGAACTAAGAGACCTGTAGGAATTAATCTGGGTTAGAACATGGGCATAACCAGTGAGACTTAAGTGATTCTCTGAAATTAGTTTTGAATAGATTGAGTGAAGTCATCAGCCTGAGGTTATTAGGAAGGGAATTCCATTGCTTTCCAATGGAATTGGCATAAAGGGCATCACCAGCCATGTTATTAGATTTGATGGTTAGTACTTGAATACTGTTTGCGGATCGAAGGCTACATAAGTTGGTGTAGGGGGTCAGGATTTTGCTCAGTGAGGGGGTTTTCTCTGGATGATTAATTATTTTGTAAGCTTCGGAGAGTTGGTTTAATTTAAGAAGATTGGGCAGTTCCAACCAGCCAAGTTTCTTGAGGTTGAGGCAATGGTGGGTACGATAGGGTGTACCGGTTACGAATCTTGCAATATGATGGTAGGTGGTGGAGAGGTTATTTATCTCGCGTTTGTTGAGGAATGACAGTATCGGTGAGGCATATAGTAGGGTGGAAAGGAGATGGGTACGAGCAATGGTTACTTTAGCATGCGGGGTAAGAAAGTTCTTGATTCTGTACATAGAGCCTAGTTTCTTGTTAACTGACTTAATAGTTTGGGCAATGTGCATGTCGAATTTAAGCTTGTGGTCAATAGTGACACCTAGAAGTTTGGTGTAGGAGACAGGCTCAATGATGGTGCCATTTAAAGATTCTACAAAAAAGGTCTTGATTGAGTCAACAAAGGAGAGGAGGGCAGTGGTTGTACTATGATGTGGGCGGAAGCCATGCTGGGTAATAGACAGCAAATTATTGGTGGAAAGGTAGTGTAGGAGTTGCTTGTGAACACACCGTTCCAAGATTTTAGCTATAGGAGACAGTATTGCGATGGGTCGATAATTAGAAGTTTCTGTGGAGGTACCTCCTTTATGAAGTGGAATGATGTAAGAAATTTTCCAAATGGGGGGGATGGAGGCCTCAGTTATAGATCTATTAATCAGGATAGATATGGGATAGGCTATGACATCAGACGCTATTTGTAGGTATTCCGCTGGGAGGTGATCGGCTGCTAGAGTGGACGGTTTCAGTTTTTTTAGTAGGGAACGTATATAGGCGGTAGATACTGGTTGTAAGTTAAAGGAAAAAGGAGGTGTGTCATCAGGAAGAGTAACAGAGGGGGGAGAGGTAGGTAGATGGTTGGCTAGAGACTGGATGGTCTCAGTAAAAAAAGTGTTAAAGGTGTTGGCTACAACTTCACTATCCAAGCCTCCTATTATAAAGACTAAGAAATCTCAGACAACCACACACCGTCTTTCACCATTCACACTGACAGCAAGTACATATGCCTCTGAGTGTCACAGGGAACAGACTTCAGGCTCTTATAAACCACTGAGACTGCATCTAACCACAGTAATATTTTCACAGCAATGCTTTAGTAATGGGTAACTCTTGGCTCTTGCACATGGACACTATCCTCACCAGACTTGATGAGAGTAGGGTGACAGTTAACTGCCTTTCTGGTACCAGGATCCTGGATGTAATAAGGGGTCTTCGAACCTTCTTTCACATGATTCTGCCCTGATTATTATCCATGTGGAGTGAAATACCTTAGGTGCTCTACACAGGGGGACATGCAGAAGGATATGATTGAACTTGCTCTGCAGGTATCCAAGAGGTATTTTGCAATTACCCAGAATGCTGAGATTCAAAGACAAGATGATTGGCATTAATAATTGGCTATTTAGCGGGTGCAGTTCTAAGAGGATCTAGTATGTGAGAGTTTGGGATGAGATGGCTGACAAGCTGTCTTGCTTTGATGAAGATGTTGTGCCCATTTATTACCAAGGCTTTCATGAACTGGCTAAAGCATTTGCCACTCATATACTGCCTTTTCTGACAAAGTCCATCCACTGGACAATCTAACCTAGTAAATTCTAATTGGGAACTTATTAATGTGGCTATTCTCAATGCATGGAGTCTTAGCATAACAAACAAAAAATAAATGTGTGAACTCAATGCCCTCCTGTAATTTGAACACATTCACATATGTGTAGTTTTAGAGATTGGCTTCAAAGCACTGGAAGCACTCCTTCTACTCCTGGATACAGTACCAATCATGTCTTCACACCTACTGGCAATGTTGGGATGTATCAGTACAGCAATTAACAGAATCTACAGATTTCCATCCTTTGTGGACCAGTGAACCCATTATTGCTTATTCTAGGTAATCTGGAAACCTTTAAATGAAAGAGGAACCTGACTACTGCCCCCCCCCAGCTTTATAATCATCCAGATGGGTCACTGCTCCCCGTTAAAATCCAAATTGCAACTGCTATGATGGCTTAGTGGTTAACTACTGTGAATGTAGCGTATAGGGTCTTGGGTTCGAGCCTTGCAGAGGCTGTTTATTTAGGCTGGGAGGTTGGCATAATGGTTAAGGTGTTTACCTTGCCGACACAAGGTGCAGGGTTTGATTCTCACATGGGGTAACTAGCTAGGCTTAAAATGGCCCACAAGGGCAATTAGCCTAGTACTAATCTATGAACCAAATCAGATGCTCTGCCAATGCACTGTGGGATATAAGTGAGGATGCCATTTCCCTTCTAAGACCTTGTCATCCTGAATCAACCCCCAGTAGACATCAGGCAAGAAGATACTTTACGCATGTTCAAAAGCAAGATGAAAGCAGTCCTATTATGCCTGCACCTGTGCCTGATGTAGAGAAAAGCGTTAAGCACAGAAAATAAGTTTCACTGTATTGCCACAGTATTGATACTATATGTTACTATGTACAGTATTCATGCTGCAGTCCTGTTGTAAATATTGTGTTATTTGTAACAAGTGTGATATCCCTCAATATTTTTCTACAGGCAACTATAAATCACAAAGCATTTAACATTACATACTGTAAGCCGCCGTTTGAATCAACACGTCACTGCAAAATTTTGTGCATTCAAAATATTGCTTGCAGTTCTCTTTATTGATTTATTTATTGATAATTTTTATTTATTTATTTTCTTTACTAGAGTAATACACTCTTCAAAACAGATAATTTTCAGGCATAGCCCAGGTGAATAAATTCACAATAAAATAACCCATCCATCATTAACCCTATTTAAGCGTAACTTTTACCAATGGATGAGAAATCAGAAATTCATCCTTGGTCTGGCCCCTATGTCTCTGATAGACAAAGACAGACAACAATACTGAAACCAACATACACCCCCCCTCATAACCTTTAAACAGTTGCTAACTGACATATCCCCTTCTAATAAACAGCAATGATACAGAAGGACACAATTGGGTTGAATTGCATGGCTAGGCTTATAAAGACCCTGGTGATTATTAGCCTAGTATGTACCTATGAAGTTGTGAACCTTAGAACAAATTCACAAACATGGAGTATTCACAGAAGGTAGAAAATCCCACAGACAATTGAAACAGTATATAAATACTAAGAGTAGGAAAAATGTGAGTTAATGTTAGTAAATTTGTGAAAGATCTATCTATTATAAATATTTGTCTACTCCAAATATTTGTTGTAAGTCTGCATTTTACTGTGTTTTTCTCACTGGATTGCAAATGGGTATGTTTGTCTAATTTGTGAGATATCTCTGAATATTTGACGTACTATATAGTTGTCCTTATGTGCCTCGGTCATGGCTGAATTCCACCTGCACAGTTATCAAATGCTAATAAATAAAATAATTAATTAAATACTTGGTCAACGATATTTTGACTTCATGAGACATTCTTCAGGACACTAGTGAAACAAGATAATAACCCTCTATGTCCTCTTATAACATCTTGGTTGAAATCCCCATTAAACCCAACACCTTTCTACTGGTCATTTCAGCTATACATTAATAAACTGGATGACCTACACTGCTTACAGATAACATGCCCAACACATCCTTATTGTTATAAATATTCACTCTGTTTTTTAGTTAACGATTGTACTATGGTCCACATTATCCCTGATCTCATCCTCACATATATAGCCTTTTCTTATACATCTCCATATATATCACCCTGCTTTGTTAAATCAAGTTATAAATTGCTGACCCTTTCCTTTAAAACTGTTGTATTTCTCCTTTGTGTTTGGGGCCATCTCAGAAGCAAACCTTCTTCAGTTACTTGATGCCCCAAATAAATTCTGCTGTAATCTTCCTCTAATGGATCTAATTGGTAAAGCTCGTCTATGCCTATGCCTATGTCTTTGACTTCTACTTAATTGTTTGTTTGTTTCTTTCTTTCTTTTTACAATTTCATAACCAGGTAAGTATGCTGGTCTACTGACTCTTCATTCATGACCTGGGTACAAAAGTACAATAAAAAGAAAGCAGTCTACAGTAAAAAATAACAACAAGATTTGTCTTGCAACATTAATAGAAAAATTATATAACACAGATTTTAGTAGCATAGACGCAGTAACAAGTCTCACAGCAATGCATTTACATCTCCCAACATTTTTATTTACAAAACATACAATGGGATGGTCAAGTGTGATATCATTAACCAAGAATGAGAACTGGACAGTGTCCAAGACAGAACCTTAGAAATAGTGAGAATAGGAGAGGGCCCACGACAAAGCCTTACAAATAGTGAGAGTAGGAGAGGGCTCAAGACAAAGCCTTACAAATAGTGATAATAGGAGAGGACCCAAGACAAAGCCTTACAAATAGTGACAATAGGAGAGGACCCAAGACAAAGCCTTACAAATAGTGAGAGTAGGAGGGCTCAAGACAAAGCCTTACAGATAGTGACAATAGGAGAGGACCCAAGACAAAGCCTTACAAATAGTGAGAGTAGGCGAGGGCTCAAGACAAAGCCTTACAAATAGTGAGAGTAGGAGAGGACCCAAGACAAAGCCTTACAAATAGTGAGAGTAGGAGAGGACCCAAGACAAAGCCTTACAAATAGTGAGAGTAGGAGAGGGCTCAAGACAAAGCCTTACAAATAGTGACAATAGGAGAGGACCCAAGACAAAGCCTTACAAATAGTGAGAGTAGGAGAGGGCTCAAGACAAAGCCTTACAAATAGTGAGAACAGGAGAGGACCTAAGACATAGCCTTAGGGAACTCCAATTTGAAGTATATTCATTTGTAACACTGACTTAGTAGAGTAGATTTGATAGGCCCTATCCTGCAGGTAGTTTTTTAAACCAATATGTGAGTAATGTCAACAACTACACCAGCAGCAATAAGGCCTTCATTAATGTTAATGTAAATAGTATCTGTGCCTGCTAGTGATGCAGTGTAGGTACTGAAAGAGTTTGTGACCCTGTGTTATTGAAAACATAGTAGTCCCTATGGGTTTAAACATTTGCTAGTTTATTACTTATTTGAAAAATTTGGTAAGGGAGCAGACATTTGAGATAGGTCTGTAATCTTTATTTTGTGTGGATGAATGGACTTTAGGAAGGGAATAATGGCTGACTTACTCACTGGAAACTGCAGGCCCTGTACCTATAATGAGTGAGAGACTGAAGATGCTTGAAAAATGTTTTGCAATTTGATCAGGTAAGCCACTCTGCTAGTTATATTCCTTAGGCTTGGAAAACAGCCATTGTAATGTTACACAAAAGCAATCTAGCCATGGACCCTGTCCAGAACAAATATAATGAGAAATTTAAAAAAACATGCAGGTATAGTTGTTCCACAGATCCCAGCCACCCACTTAAATTACTATGGAACAAGTTCACTCTGCCCTCTCAAAAGCTAGGACTACCTCATCCATGGGTCCAGATAACATGCCAGGTTGCCTGATTATAGTTTCATAGGTAGGTAGTAGGTTAGCTGCCTTGCTGTACATTTTATGCCTCACCTGTTTTCCTCTTGATCCTTGAATTTAACCTGTTCCATTTGGTGTTACAGTGGCTTTAGCCGTCCCATGGATAATAATTATATATTACCCCTAGTGAGAAAAACTGGGATTATACCATAGATAATTTAGGGGACCCATTCATGGGATAAATTATTTAGAAGCTGCTGCTGTCCATTTGACTTGCTGATATACAGGAAATCCATCTGGGTTTGGTCAGCGGTTGCCTTGTATGCCAGACACAGTTCACCTATTAGTAGTCCTCAGGATACTGAGTATAGTGACAGGGTTTTGAGTCAGTCCATGTAGGACATATTTTTTAGGCCTTGTATCCTTTTAATACAGTATCTCTGTGTGTGTTACACTTGTTGCATGTGCCTGGATCGATACATGACAATGGGAGGGATTATACTCAATGACTGGCCTAATGAGGGCTGAATTAAGGGGGACAACGGTATCCCTAGATCTAGACATAATCCCTTTGTTTACAATATGTGCACTACAGAAGAACATTTTTATGACAATGGACATGTTGGTCAAAAGTAAGGTAACTGTCCACATAAACATAAGTTTCCGAATCCTGAACAACTGGGTCAACTGATAGGAGTATATTTTCAATGTGGTAGTTCCCAAGGGGTAGATGACTTCCCAAAGGGCATGGTAATGGTTTTTGGTATTTTGTTTCAATTCATGATTTTGGCACCAGTTATTTATTTGGGACAACCCTTCCTGTAGGATTGCTAAGTCATTTGGGGATTCAGTGACTGCTCCTAGCTTGCAGTCATCTGCAAACTTAGTGAGTCACAGCCCTTTTGTATTGGCTTTTACTTCAGAGAAGTAGATGCCAAACAGGAGAGGTCCTAGCACAGAAGCCAGAATGTACAGATTATGAATGCCAAATATGGTCACTCTGAATACTTGCACTCTTTAATGTAAGCTTCTCCACTGTTTATATTACTGAAGCCTGGAAGACAGCATGTGTACCACCCACAGACCGTGGTATCTGCAGACCCATTAATTACATTTGCCTGACATCTAAAGCTATGGAATATATCATCTCAGACCTCATTAATCTGGACATTGAGAATCTGATAAAGTTGGGCCCTTATCAATATGGTTTTATCAGAAGAAGTTCCTGTCTTTTTAACCTCATAAATCCATCCATCCACCACCCCTTTTTTCCCATTTTTGCATATGGGGTTGGGGTGGCACTTTAACAGTGACAGTCACCTAGAGCCAAGGTTTACACCACAGTAACTGAAGCACTGGATACTGGTTATGCAGTGCATACAGAATATCTAGACCTGGCTAAGGTCTTTGACACTATTCCCTATGGAGGAATTATTGACAGACTTGTAAATCAGAATATAAATCCTTAAGTTGTACTTGTTCTTACCCTGACTAACTCCCACAATGCAAACACGTGCTAAATAGGATGCCTGTCTTCATCTAGTTTTCTTTCTTATTGAAAAGTTATTACTTTGTATTAAATATGATAGACTGTATTAACTTTTATCCGACATGAGTGTGCTATTGAAATGTACTTGTAATAGTGATTTACTTGTATTATGTAAAATACCACTGTATGTACAATACTTCTCTCTGTATGTGTGGTGCTGTAATAGTGCTCTGAATGTAACATTTAATTTATCTGTGTGTATGTATGGAGTTTTTCTCCCCGGGCCTCTGCTGAAAATGGACATATATCCAGTCGGACTATCCTGGTCAACAAATGTAAAATAAATAAATTTGTGTGGTGGATGGGTAACTGACAGAATCAATGTGGTTAAAGCCAAGTGTGTTACTTCTGAAGGTAAATAAGTTAGTTGGTGTACTACAAGGCTCATTGTTGGACACTTCCTATTTGGCATCTATCTTTATAACTTTCAGGCCAACACTCCCACCCTATTATTATCTAAGTTTGCAGATGACTGCAAATCGGGTGGTGTTACTCATATTTTTCACTTACAACTGCTTCAACATGAGTTAAACCAAGTTAATAATTGCACTGAACCTAGTAGTTAATGTGAAAAATGTAGTGTAGTTCATTGTGTTAAAAGAGACATTTTCACATACCATATAAGTGACATACTCTTCCAATCAGACTTTGTACTGAGGCATCTAGGCACTCTGGCTGGTAATTACTTTACATTTGACCATCGTGTCTGCAAAGATGTTCTGTAGATCAAAAGAAGTCTTAATTCATGAGATCCCATTTGAATATAGTACAGGGCACTCAACATCACACTAACGTACAAAGCAACATACACAGGCATTACAGAAATTATAACTACAAAAAGGAGGCACTCAACTGGCATTTCAAACTCTTAATACCGCAAGACCAACACTGCATTTGGAAATACCTTTGTCATAGGTGACTCCATAGTCAGATACACACACACACACACACACACACACACACGCACGCACGCACGCACGCACACACGCACGCACGCACACACACACACACGCACACACACACACACACCTCTCACCAGGCTGAACAAGGTCAGAATGGCAGATATTTGCATCTTAGTTGCCAGGATACACAGTATCACTAGGGCGTTCAAGTCCCTTCACCTGAAGTACACATATGACATGGTCATCGTGCATGTGGCAGTGAATCACTGAGGCATATCTTCTTGAATCATATGAAGAGTGACATGATGGAGCTCTTAGAATATGAATCTAAAATTGGTATGAACTAGTTTTGAGCAGTATCCTACCATCACCAAGAATGATGCTGCAATGCAAACAAAAGATAGCCACCTTAAGTTATTGATTTAACTGTTTGTGACATTCTAAGAGGATCTAATACACACACACACGCACACACATGCGCACGCACACACACACACACACACACACACACATATACACATATATCAGCCTAGGACAAGGTGATCAATATCCTCCGCTTCTTTGGTCAGGTTGCCTGCACTCTTTCTTCATGGCTTCCATTTATTGGCCAAGATTTTTCCTCCTATATTGTGCCTGTTTAGACAAGGTCAGTCTCTTCTAATTACCTGCAAAGCCAATCAAAATCAAAGCTATATAAAGTTAGCCCGGCTCAATGTTAGAAGCCGAAACAAGGTATTGAACTCCTTACAAGTATTCCTAGCACTTGAAATGTAGATGTCTGTGTAGTGGCAGAACCATGGTTTCAGAACAGCAATAACACCCCTGCAGAGTTTCAGTGTCTACCACTCTTTCTGATCCAATGTGGAAACTAACAGTTACCGGTGGGTGGATGTCTGTATTTATAAGAAGCCACCTCACCTCCAGACTCATAAGCCAGAGTCATGACTTTGAACTCCTCCATTTTCAAAGTAGATAGAGCTTAATCCCATATCAGAGCCAACTACCCTACACCTCAATGTCAACTCCATATCATCTGCCTCCTCCGTGTCATCTTCCCCCTCCATGTCATCTCCATATAATCTACTACCCGTGAGGCATACAGCAACAAACAGACATCCCTCCCAATTCTGCCAAACACTACTCTCTTGGGAGACTTCAACTATCCCCCCATTAAAGGGGAAGCCTATACCACCTCAAGTAAATATGCACCAAGATTCCTGGATATCATTAATGCTGGTTCCGTAGAACAACTGATTCAGGTCCCAAAAAGTGGCTCAAAAACACTGGCTGTCATTCTCACCAGTATAGTTATGCTATGATAAACACCTGTTACTATGTCACTAGTCACTTCTCACCAGTATAGTTATGCTATGATCGACACCTGGTACCACATCACTAGTCAATTCTCACCAGTATAGTTACGCTATGATCGACACCTGGTACCATGTCACTAGTCAGATCTCTCCATTCAGTAGAATTCAACTTGAGGGTAAACCTGACTTATTATAAAACTCTTCTGCCTTTAAATACTACTCTAAGGCAAATCTAATCCAGCTAACCTATGACCCAGTGAAATGTATGTGCCTTCCTCACCCCAATGACTCCATCTTACACACTGTAACATTTGCAAAGAATTTCTAATGCCACTCCTAAAGTGTGCATTGGGGTATCTATCCCCATAAGACGTAAATACAATGCCAAGTTCAGGAATAATTCTTTCTGTCTTTAAAGAACCCCAGTACTAAACAATACAAAAAGAGAAGACACTCATAGCCCATAAAAACAAACCCCGTTATCTATGGATGATGTAAAAAATATCACATTTTAACAAAAATCAAATCCTCTAAAATTCAATATGACTTGGTAATTGCCACCCCTGATAAGGACAACCCCAAGGCCTTAAGCTATGTCAGAATCTTCAGAGGTAATGCCCAGCAGTATTCAGAGTTAATGTACAACAACATGTTAACGGACAACTTCAGCTTTAACTTTACTTCCTTACCCCCACAAGCCTTTGTACTACCTCCTCTGATCACCTCAGAGCAAGTCCTGATTGCTCTCTGCAAGGCCAAAAACATTAGCTCCATGGGTCCTAATGATGTGCCAGGCTACTTTCTTGCCAACACCAAACACTGTTTTGTAGACTTGGTGCTGTTTCTCCTCAGCCTTTCCACTGAATTTCTGCCACAGAAATGGAGAACCGTGGTTGTCATTCTAATCCACAAGTTGTGATCCACTACTGGTCCAGTAAATAATAAATGTAGAAGCCTTCCCAGCCTTAACTGCAAAGCAAGGAGAAAGCATCATTATGGAGCTTATTAACAAGGCCAGAGGCAGTCTGCAAGTGTGGTATCAAGCCAGTCTAGCATTGTTAAAGGCAGATCTTGCCTCCCACACCTGGTGGGCTTCTTTAACCAATGATGCATTAGACTCACACAAATTAGTTAGCACTTCCAACCTGGACCTGGCCAAGGACATTGATACCATCCCACATTTTGCATTATCAATACGCTCAGTAAGCTTCATGGAGATCTCTTTGTTATTTAGTCATTGCACAGCAAACTGGCTAATGGACAGAACCCGTCTATTAGTGTCTGAGGCATGCTCTCTTCAAAAAGAGTCATTACTAGCAGCATCCCTTCATCATCAGTATGAAGACCACTTCTCTTGGGTATTTACTTCTGTAATGTCAAGGCAGTTATCAAGGGCCTGTGGCTTACAAATTTGGGGATGTCATTAACTCCCCATCTGACTTCCAAATTATTCAGGAGGGACAAACACTCACATAAGATGTGGCTGGATCAAAGTCTAAAAACTAAATGCCAAGAACTGCAGTACTGCGTCGCCAGTGCCCTACCACAGAGGTCATACTCTTCTGAAAGTTCACTTTTATTGACAAACTATCCTTTGATTACCATGCATCCACCAGTGCAAGAACTGCAGTACTGCGTCACCAGTGCCCTACCACAGAGGTCATACTCTTCTGAAAGTTCACTTTTATTGACAAACTATCCTTTGATTACCATGCATCCACCAGTGCAAGAACTGCAGTACTGCGTCGCCAGTGCCCTACCACAGAGGTCATACTCTTCTGAAAGTTCACTTTTATTGACAAACTATCCTTTGATTACCATGTATCCACCAGTGTTAGCAAATCCTGTTACCTTGCCAGACTAATCAGAAGGAATATCTTTTCCCAGATCTAGGGAAGTTATCATGCCTCTCTGCTCTGCCCTCATCAGGTCCATAATAAGGTATAATGGACCATTTGGTATCTTGACAACTTATATTTCCTGAATCTAACTCTATTGCGATCTGTGTGTTATGTTCTGATGTTCTCACTAATATCCTGAGTCCTTGCCTTCACGATGAACATTCCCACATTTCCCTAATTATTCTGTTCCCTATTTGGATGAAAAGTATTACCATTTCATTCACTCACAGTCACAGGTAGGAAGTTAGTATTACAATTCCAATCCATCAGGAAGCCTGTAATGTATCCTATTCTGCCATTGTTGACACACAGAGGCAAATATATTAATGTCGACATCCATACACCTCCTTGCTGCCGATTTGTTGATTTTCATGGTTTCCATACAAATTCCTCATCACACTTATAATCTAAAACATATCTTTAGATTTTTTTAATCGGTTTCAACATGTTTCAAATTATCATTACTATCAGAATACCCTTAATCTGTTTAATCTGTTCATCCCAGATCTTACTACATAAAGTCTGATACACACTCATAACCCAGCTTGAGAGATGACAGCATTCTACCACTAAGGTAATCCAAGGTATGACTTCCTTGAGCTACCCAGACTACCTTAAAATGGTCTCACTTTCTTATGTTTCATACAGACTCGAGAGGTGACCTCTGTCTAGTTTAGAGAGCCTGAAAGGATCCAACTTTGGGTGACCTCCTGTACATCTACAAAACTAATAACACCCTAAACATCTACTCAACAAATCTTAACTTCCAGAAAAAAATAAATAAGACCTCCTGTGATGATAGATATCTCTCCCTGTGAATCTCTCTTTTACTTAATAGACTTCCCTTGGAGATAAAACAAAGTAGCTATCTAACCTTCTTTAAGTATAAACTGGACAAAAACAGATGAGGACGCATTAATAAATCATGGGTCTGGCTCCTCAAGCCCTCATTGAAAGGTGTCAAAACTAGGTATAAATTAGTCATATCGACTGGTGCCTTGAATTTGGGATATTATAGCTAGACTACTAATGGTCCTCTGGATCAGTAGCCATGTGTTATCCTATAAACCTGTGGTGTGCATTTTGACATGTATTTGTCTAAATATATTATTCGTAGGGTCATAGGTGAGTACTACACTAACTGCACTTGAAGACCATTTTAAGCCTAGACAGTTTCCCTTTTTGTGGTCAAATTAACCTATCCCATTTTGTTAGAGATTGGCCTTGCCCATCCCATGGTTGATAATTATATATTAACCCTAATGAGAATAGCTGGCATCATAACAAGGATAATATGAGGGGACACACAAATTGGATAAAGCATTTAGGAGCTGCCTCTGTCCACTAGTATTACAAGGGCAGTCCCTTGTAATACTGTCTTTATCCCTAGACTATTTCTAATGTCATTTGACTTGCTGATTTGCAGTAAATCCATTAGTATTGGGTAGGAGGATGCCTTTTATGTCAGACACAGCTCACATCTTAGCGGTCTGTAGGATGCTGAGTTTAGTGGCAGGGCTTTGAGTTGGTCCAAGTAAAACATGTTGTTGAGGCCTTGTATCCTTTTAGCAAGGTATCTCTTTGAGCATTCTAAATGTTACATGGGTCTGGACAGATACATGCCAAAGGGGGCATCATACATTGACTGATCTAATGAGGACTGAGTAAAGGGTGATAATGACAACCCTAGATCTAGACAAAATACTTTTGTTTATAAGCTGTGCAGTATAGAAAGACTTTCTTACAGCAATGGACACTTGTTGGTCAAAAGTTAGGTCACTGTCCACATAAATTCCCAAATCCCAAACAACTGGATCAGCTCTCAGGAGTGTACTGTTAATGTGGTAGTTGACTGGAATAGATGACTTCCCAAAGGATACACTAATGCATTTTGTGGCATTTCTTTTCAGTCCATGATTTTGTTAGCAGTAATTTGTTTGGCGCCAAAGTCATTTGGGGATTCACTGACTGCTCCTTGCTAGCTCTTAAAAGAAATTCAACTTGATAAATCTCAAAGAATCATAACTAAAAAGATCAGTGGCCTGAGAAATCTTAGGCAACCCTCTCTGTCTATAGACTCCTATGTTGAGATCTCTTTTTAGCACCTTGATCTATGAAATATCCATCCCTCTTTGACCTCCTATTCTTTTTCCAAACTAATGGTATTTCAAATACCTAGTTAATAGAAATAAATCTCAATCAACAGACAAAATAAAACACACTGGGGTAATGCATTCAAATTCTAATGTCTCCCCCACATCTTGAGCAAATCTGTGCTATATGTCAAGCAGAGTAAAGCCCTAACTGCCATCAGCCCTAAATAATGGAATGAGCAGCCTAAAATTCTCCCCAGTTGATCTTGTTGTCTTTGCTCTTGAACTACGGGGACTTTTGAATGTGGGACTGTAATGGTCTGCAGAGTGATAGCCTAGAAGTGAAACCAAAAACAACCTTTTTGAATTATAAGAGTGAACAAAACAAAAATAGAGTATGCCACACAGGCAAAATTTCTTGAAATAATGCTCCATTATAATCTCAGATATGACCAGCACCTTCTCCTAGCCATTAAAAAAAAGAAGCAAACAAACAAACTGCATACTAGGATCCCTCTACAGGGCTAATTAATTCCTTTTAACTCCAGAAAAAAAACATAGCGCAAATATACTTAGGTCCATTCCTACTTTATGCTTCACCCATCTTTACAAAACTTGATTTAACCATCAAAAATAGAGAGAGCCTATCACAAAACTGCAACATTTGCAACAAATAATCCTAAAAAAATGCACCATTACATACCACTAAAAAGCCTTAACTAGCTAGAACTTAAATAACACCCCAACTACCATACATTTTTAAAATCCATAAACTAATTAACTCCCTGGAAAATGTCCAGCTTTAAAAGGAATACTCCAACCCTATACCACTAATCGAGCCCTACGATCCAACAAAAAATCTTTTCTATCCATCAGAAAATCAAATAACACAGTAGGAGATTAACCATACTTTAACCAGGTAACAAAAATCTAGAACCAAATGCCCCCTGAAATAGGGCAGGTAGACACACTGCATGGCTTCAAAACATCATTAAAGAAGCACCGGCTAAATAAGCTGTGCTAATGCACTACCCCAGGCTACCCTCCCTTACTGAACCTCAATGTTACACTCATTTTACTTAACCTTTCTCTACCCTCATCTTGAGTATGTAACTTTATATCTTTGTCACTAACAAATGTCACTGTATATTCTCCCACAACTGTCATTTACACTACTCTTTTACATTCTGCCACTCTGCCCACTCCTACAAAACATTCAATTCCTAGGTAACTAGCACTGCCTTTATTTTTTTTAATGCAGGTCTATACAAACTCTCTAGCTCTGTCTACCTAGTGATTGACATAACTGCTTGTCCTGTTAAGATCTGCCTCCTGCTAAATCCCTGGCTGCCTTTGCTGCCCTTCTTTGTACTTCCAATTGATAAGCAAATTGCATAATATACCCACTGCATATCTGTGCAATTTCTCTGTAACCAACTACCTCATGAAAAAAATTATTTCCTTAAATTTATATGCTAATGTATGTTATATAACGTGTTCTAGATGCAGTCATATATTTGTGTTTTCTTGTAATGTATTTTACAAAATGTCATTTTTTTTTCTTTAAATGTACTTGACTAATATGTGGAGCTTTTCTCTTCAGGCCTTCCTGAAAATGGTTAAACCCTACCTTGAACTTCCTGGTAACTAAAGAGTAAATCGGTATATACTTTGGTGCAGAAATCTATAGGTTCTATTCCCAAACAAGGTGCATCGATTGGTGACGCTGCAGTGCAACATAAGGGAGTTGCTGCACTCCTAAATTGTTTAAACTCTGAATTCAGAAATATCAGTGAGACACCAAAAAAACAGAAAAAAGTACAACCAAACTTTAATACTAGGCACTTCTCCTTGTAACATGGAACTTCTTTGTAGTAAGTGAAAAAAGTTGTCACATGTTTAAATAAAAATTTTCCAATAAAACATAACATCAAATAAATATTAATAATTTTTAAATATTAATCATTAATTAATACATGTTCATAAAACCTATCTGAAACATGAGCAGCAATCTTTAAAACAGATCACAACTCTAAAAGATAATTAATACATTGATGTCTTTCTATTATGAAACTGTTCCTTTATTAAGTGCTTCCCAAAACCATTCACTGTCAGTGGTGTGGGGTATAACCAAAAGTAAATATTTGACATTCATTGTTACAAAAAAGAAGAATTAACAAATGCCAGAGAAATCTGAAAATGCCAATTCACAACTTGTCATTAAAAAAATCCTTCAACATAATTATATAGCTAAAGGTTTAGCTTTAGAGACACCCCCCCCTCCGCAGCAACTATCGGTCACAGAGGTGGATCAACTACAGACTTAGGTTATTTGGGAGTACAGAATATATTGAGAATAACTGGTTTGTCCACCTTTAAATCGTCTACCAAATCTAATGGTAAAGTATTTTCAATAATCAAATCATTTAACTGTAAATTAGGCCTATAATAGACTATGTTGACCGGGTTACTAGACCCATACACAAAACTCCACATTATTTAACTCATTCAAGCTCATAAGGCCTTTTGCTTCTTATTTTTATAGCTTTAATTTTTTTCATCTCTTAGATTTTCCTATGGTTTTAAATAGTAATGTTATATTATTACATTATTATACCATACTTTTCTAAATTTTTCTATATAATCATTTTTTATTTTCCACAAACATATTTTTTCTTGGTAACATTTTATTTCTTCATTTGTACACTATTTTTTCTTTTACCATACCCTAAAATGTATCATATTTACATTTATACATTTTTACTACTAATTTCTCATCTTTTCATTTATCCACTTCAACATTTTGTACAAATTTAATGAAGCAGCACATATCACTGGGCTAATTAACCCTATACCTCCTTCTTCTTTATTTACATACAAAATTCCTCTTTTTAACCTAGAACCCCATATAAATGAAAAAATATCTGCAATAACTCCTTTTTGAATACAGTTGGCAACACAAATACACTTGCTTAAGTATGCTATTTTCCCATTAGTACTGAATTTATCAAATAAGCTTTTTTTCTGAATAATAATTTATATGTTCTCCAGAAAAAAGTTTGCTTTAATGCTTCTATTTTTCCCATTGAATTCTACTTAATCTTTATTCCCAAATTTTATACTCAACACAAAAATTTAATTAATTGTAAAATATATACCCCTGATCTTTACTTCATCACCTAAACCTTTGCTTTTCTCTTTATTTAAAGCCATCTCTATCATCTCTAAACACTAATTTGTGTAAATAATTATTTATTTATTTTATTCATTTTTTTTTCAATTATTGTAATGTCATCTACATATGTTAACATAACTGGAATTCTTAACCCTTCAGGTGTTATATACCCAGCCTCTTTGATTATATGTGTTTATTTGATAATATTCTTTGATTATTGCCCATAGGATTTCATGTCCAAATGTGTCAAATGCCTTATTAAGGTCTCCCATCATGATTTTCACTTCTTTTCTGTTCATAATATCATCCAGAGTTTCTCTGTCATTAATGATTCTTGATAACCCTTCCCTTTATACTGTATATGCTAGCTTCCATAATATTTCCCATTTTAGTTTCAAGTCTCTGTTGTATTATTTTCCTAAAGATATTTTCATTATTATTCAGTGCTTTTAGTCTCCAAATTTTTAATTCTTTTCTATCTTCTGTCTTCCATATGAATCTAAGTATTTAACTACATACTTCTTTATATATAAAAACTTAATTTAACCATTTATTCAAAATGTGTGTATTTTTTTTTGCCAGTCCATAAATTTATATACAGTTATTCATTTATATACATTATTCCATCTGAGCCTACAACCAAATCTATATTTACTTGTCTTAATACTTCCTTTAGCTTATTTTAAAAAATCTCCTTTTCCAAATATTTATTCTCTTTTTCTGTTAACTTTTTTTTTTACTTTCCACATTTTTTCACTACTTTCTGTTTTTCTTTATACATTTCTTGTACATATTGTACTACATTATTCATAATATTTTCCTGATTCCTTTCTATTTCTCCTTTTACATTTTTTATTTCTCTCATTACACTACCATCTTCCTTTACTAATCTGGTTAAGTAACTCAGTGTTTCTTCTCTTTTTCCTTGTAAAAATATATTTCTTATATACGAGTTCTTGTATTTTTTCTTGATTTCTTTCATATAATTCTCTTTCTTTGTCAAAGTACTTTCTGTCATTATGTTCTAAATCTTCCAGTGCATCATTATATGATCTTTATATATTTTTCTTTCTCTACTTTTCTCACATCATATTGCCACAGTAAAAAAAAAAAAAAATATATATATATATATATATATATATATATATATATATATAATTTTCCTTAAATATCACCCCCCATTCTGACCATGTTTTTATAACATGTTCTCATAGTAATATGTTCTTTCCATAACTGTATTACTAACCTCTTTTGATTTTCATTGAATACTTTTGCATTTATCCTTTTTATTCCTTTGCCTATTTTTATATATTCCTTGTTTTCTTTTATCTCTAGCCATATTGTAAGATGATCAGAAAATCCTGTTTCAGCTACCTCCCCTTCTCCTGTAACTAAGCCTTCTGATACTATGAAATAATGTATTTCAGATCTATACATACCCCTTTTGTAAGTCCATGCATTTTTGTCCCAAAGTTTTACTTATCACATCTTATAACTTCTAATATGTTTATATTATTTCCTATCTTTTTACACTTCTTAAATCTCAAAGTCTCCTGTTTTTATAATATTCATATAAATCACCACAAAGTCTAAAATCTGAGGAAATAAGCTTTCCTTTTCTTTACAGTTAGTATAAGCATACAATGTTATAATTCTATAGACTTGGTCTTTGCATCTTAAATGTGCAGTGGTTAATTTTCACATTTTTGCTAAAGTTACATTTAATATATTTACTGTATTTCTACAGAATACAGCTATTCCAGAACATCTCATTTCCCAAATTCCAGATCATCTTTCATCCCTATAGTTTCTCTGTTTGTAATCTTTCATTTATTAAAAATATTGTGTCTTTTAATTTGATTATGTCTATATTGCACTCCAAAATTCCTATTCTCCTTATTATATTCTTAACACTATTCACATTTACCGAAAGCACTCTAAATTTTTTATTTTCCCTTTTCCTTAGGTTCATGGTTTTATAAATTTGAAGCTAATTACTGGGCTAGCTTTCTTAACAGGCTATTATAAGCCTAGCCACTTTTCTTCCCAAATGTGAGAATCAAACGCTGTACCTTGCATCTGTGAGTCAGACACCTTAACCATTATACCAAGCCACACTATTTAGCTCTATATATTAATTTTTATTCACTTGCTGTCTTTTTTCTTTAGTACTTATCCCATTAAAATGACTTTTTCTGTCTTTTACCACTTTACTAATAGAATTATTTATCCCTTTACCGCCTCACCTCCCAGTATGTTTTCTTCATAACTTAATTCAGAACCTTCGTCTCTGTCCTCTCTATTATTTTGTCTCATTCTATTTTTCCTCGATTTCTGCTACTTCTAAAATGTCTTCTCCTTGTTCATTTTCTTCTTTCTTTTTCTTACTGTTTTCATTTTTGCCACCCATCCATAAACATCCAATTTTGTTACATTTATAACACTTCAGTTCACATTTTTTTGCATCCTGTCCCATTTCCTCACAAATGTAACATTTTCTTTTGTCGCAGTTACTTATCAAATATCCTTCTTTTCCACACACACACACACACACACACACACACACACACACACACACACACACACACACACACACACTCGTTTTGTGTTGTCCCCTGTATTATGCAGCATCCCCATTCCCCTCCACATCTATCATGTATAATTTTTTCTGTTACTATTTTTAATATAATAGTACAATCCCAGCCACCATTCCATAAACCCCTTTTGTCATAAACTTTTGCACTGTCCAGTACTTCTTTACATAAAGCTTTCAGACGTCCTTTCAAAGTCTTTCTTTCTTCCTCTGTTCAAAATTGTACATGGATCTTTTTTTTTTTCTGTTTCCATTTTAAATGATTTTATCACATAAAAATTCCATGGACAACAGTCTTTTCTTTTTTCATATTCTCCAACAAAATTTCCATTGATAAACTTACCTCATGTGCTTTTATACCCAAAGGAGCAATTAAATTGTCCCACACTTCATACCCGTCCATTTCTTTGTCTTATTTACTTCAAATCTTTACCACATACTTCTGTTTTTCATTTTCTTCTGTCTTTTTCTGCTACTCCCCTTTGCCTTCTTTTCCTATCTTTGCACGTTTTCTTTTCTGCCTCACCACTATTCATCATGATTGCCTCTGCAGCCTCCTTTTGTATTTTCTCTATAATTTCCCCCAGGAAACGTCTCCTTCATTTTCTGGTTCACTCTGCATTACCATTTCTTTAAGTAAATCATCCCGCAAGTCTCTTGACTGGAGAGTTGTAATTACACATCCATCATTTGCCGAGTCATCTGCATCAAACAGGTTTGTTTGAAACATTTCCTCAGAATCCTACACACATTTTTTGGTCACGATATTTCCTTTCGCCTTCATTACTTTCACTGCTTCATCTTCATTATCTCCTTCTCTCTCAACCTTACAGAATTATTGACTTTTGAAGTCACAATATTTATAATAAATTATCACACCATTGTGGTTTCTAAGTAGACATCACTCTTTTTTTCTTAGTCTTTGGCTCTCAACAGCTGACCATTAGTTGCTCTCAAAGACCCTCCTTCTCTCCAAGTCTACTGAACCCAAAGTCACCTCCCCTGGACTTACCCTGATTGATATATCACACCACTACTGAGGAGTCTTTTTCTTAACACCTGGTTCCTGCCCCATGTTTACATTATACCATCCCTTGGGATTGCTTGCAGTGGTCTATATGGCATATTGTGCACTGTCCGCATGAGTCTCAGCTACAGCCTTGCCCTCCTACAGAAAAAACTCAGCCACCCACCCTGCGGATTGCCATGTTAGGAATGCATTGCCCTTCTAGATGCACATTGTAGGTTCATAGGTTCATAGGTAGGTACTAGGCTATTGGCCCTAGGGCCTATATAAGCCTAGCCAAATGTACCCTTGCTTTTGCCACCCAAGAAAATTCAGAGAAGTAGATACCTAACAGGAGAGGACCAAGGACTGAACCCTGTGGTACTCCACTTGTCACTGGTCTGAAGTTGGATTTGGAGTCTGCTACTTTCACAGTGTGGGTTCTGTCAGTGAGCCAGTTGGCAACCCATCTTGTAACATAGGGATTTATACCTAGTTTAGTGAGTTTATCTATAATTCCAGAGTTGGGGGATGATGTCAAGTCTTGGTGAGATCTAGATAGGCTGTGTGAACCACCTTACCCTCATCTACGGCTTTGGTGACTGCTTCAAAGAAGTCTTATCAGGTTTAGGAGACATGATCTGCCTTTTACAAACCCAAACTGGGTGGGGTCCTGAGTATGGAGATTACCAATGTCATTGTTTATAAGTTCCATGATGATACGCTCCATAGCCTTGCAGACCAGGCTCGTTAGGCTAATGGGGCGGTAGTTTCTGGGGTCTGTGGTGGCTCCCCCTTTGTGGAGTGGAATAACTGTTGCTGTGCGCCATTCAGTGGGCACATAGCCTGAGGTGAGGCTATGAATGAACATGGTACTTAGGTGGGGTGCCAGTTTGTTCTGTAGTTCATGTAGAACACAGCCTGGGATGTCGTCAGGTCCCATGGATGCTGTGTTATTGGCTTTGGATAGTGTGTTTTTTACCTGTGCAGTCATGATTACAGGAACTTTGCATTCTTCTGGTATAGAGATGGGCCCTTTAGGGGATGACAAGAGGGGTAAAGTTAGCACTGAACATATCTGCCATGATGTTGGCAATATCAGTTGGTTCTATATATTTAGTGCCATTGTGCTGTAACTCAGGGCAGATCTGAGTGTTGCCATTGAGATTCTTGACATAACTATAGAATGCCTTGTGGTTGTCTTTAGAGTCAGTGGCAATTTTGTTTTCATAACTAGCGTTGGAGGATTTTATGAGGGATCTCAGCTTCTTACTGAGGCTGACCAAGGAGTTTCTCCAATAATGGGATTTTACTCTTTTTGCAACAGTTTCTTTCTTCTGTTGTAGAGTTTGTTTATGGCAGGGGACCACCAGATTGGCTTCCTTTTTTTGGAGGATAGCATCTTGGTTCTGTTAGGGATTGCACAATCCATGCACTCGTGTAAATGCTTATAAAGTGCATTTGTGTAGGATTCAGCAGTCATACCTCTATTGTCTGTCAGCATGGGTGTCATGAAGTTTGCCACTTCTGTCTTAAGAAGTGTGAAGTTGGCTTTGGAGAAATTTTTTACTGTGGTTTCCCTAATGGGGGGTGGGGGAGGGATGTGGATGTCTAGGGTGATTAGCTTGTGGTCGGATCTGACCAACGAGGAATTGACCTCTGGTGTGGAGCACCGGTTTTCCTTGTTGGTAATAACCAGGTCTAGGATATTACTGCCCCTGGTGGGGGTGTGGATAAGTTGATCCATGGCATTGGAATTTATGAATTCCAGAAAACATTGAGCACAAGAGTTGGTCCATGAGTAGTTTTCCCAGTTAATGGTAGGGTAGTTGAAATTGCCCATTATTAGGGTGTTAGGTTGTACTCTAATATTTTCCAGTGTATTAAGTAATGAGGAGTGGGAATCCTGGGGCATGGTGGGGGATCTGTAGCAAGCTACAATTTGGATTGCGGTCTTGCCCAGAGTTAGTTGCACTTGGATCATTTCAGATGCATTATGCTGAGCAACTAGCCTGGATCTGTGGATATCCTTAATGAATATGGACACGCCTCCACCTTTAGTGTTTCGGTCCAGGTTAGGTGGCCGAAAGGTGTGGTATGAATTATAGCCTGGTAATGCAGGGGTACTCTCTGGAGCCTTGAACCAGGTCTCTGTCACTGCACAGATGTCAATGTTCTCCATTTTAAGGAGTGCCTCGAGAGAGTGCATTTTGAGGTTTAGACTTCTAGCATTGAGTAGCAATACCCTCAGATTCTTCTTGCCTGTACCTGTTACGGTGGTGAATTTGTCATTTGAACCTTGCCTAAAAAAGGCACTATAGGGGTGGCTAGAGCCTTAGAAAGTATCCGGAATCCCAGGGATGACAGGTGCAGACTATCTCTGGCAAAGCATCGTGGCTTGTCGATCATGTCATCCCAGGCAGACAGATACTGGATCCCCTTAGAATGATACCAGAAGCTTAGCCAATTGTTGAAGTCAATCATTTTGTCCTTGTACTGTGGCATCATTCCAGGTGATGGCAGGATGCTACTCAGGGCTAGGGTCATACCTGCCTGGGCTACAAGATCAGACAGCTCCTCTATGTCCCTTTTCATGTAGTCCAAGGAGGTACGTCTCAGGTCATTCACACCAACATGGACAATGACAGAGTCATATTTGTACTTGTTGTGGAGTGACCTGAGTGCATGCGTTATGTGGTGGATCCTGGCACCCAACAGGCAGCTGACAGTAAATTTCTCCTTGTTTAGCCTGGTGAGTGGAACATCAGTGTGCTTGACTATATGACTAGAGTGTTGGGTACATTGTTATGCCTTATGGGCTGTGGTTGAGTGGCACACTGAGTTTGTGGGCTATGTGTCATTTGGGTTGTGTTGGGGGGTGGAGGTTGCTTGTGTTTCTGCTTTGGAGGTCCCTGTTGCTTGGGCAGGTTTTTACTGAGAGCCTCCGCAAATGTAGGTGTGTGTTTTGTGTTTCTATGTGTGTGTTTTGGTGGTGTAGGTTTTGATGGACTATGTGCTGAGTGTGGTGTGGTGCAAGTGTTTACCTTCTCTTCTTGACTGTCTGGTCCAGTCTTGGGTGAAGAGAGCTTTGCTTCCAGTTTGGCTATATAAGTGCATCCCTCACAGGTTGTAGTGTTGGGTGACAGAAGGAGAGGGTTGTCTGTGTACATGAGGCAATTAGTGCATTGCCCCAAGATGCCTAGATTCATCAGGTAGACAGGGGAAAACACCGGGAGCTGACCCTTAGACATGCCTGGATAGGTGCTTATTTGTTAAGTACTAGAAACTGTTTTCCTCTAGACAGTATGGAAAGTTGAGTGCTGTAGTAATTTGTATCTTATTTAGTGCTTACAATAAGTTCTGAACAAGTGCTGAAACAAAACACTGGCTAGTTCTAAGAACCAAAATTAAGCTAGAAGGCTTCCCTCCAACACAGAAAGGCTTGGGGGCCTAGGAGCCTACAAATTGTGCTGGACACAGCAAATCTATACCCAGGCTAGACTACCCACAGGAAAGGCAGGAAACAAGCTTAGAATTTTTTTTTTTTTTTTGTAGTGGAAAGAGAGAAAGGAGTAGCAGAAACTAAGCTGATTGGCCTTCTCAAATGTTCTCCCTGTACTGGGTAGAATGAGGTAATGACACTTGACTGGGAGGAGGGTCCCAGATCAAATTTACAGTAGGGGTGGGCAACTGCAAAGCCAAATTCAAGTCTGGGAACCAGTGGCAAATGTTAAACCACCCATGAAAGGTACCACTAGGGTACGAGAGTAGCTACAGCTGTTGCTGGCATTACAAAACAGAGCAATAAAGTTCGGGGACTGATTTAATTACAACAAAACAGTTAATCGAACTGAGTTGTCACACTACCCTTGCTCAAAAAAGTTACCACTAGGTTTTAAACAAGTTCTGGCCATTGACGGCTTACATTAAACAAATAAGAATAGGGGATAAGTTTTAGCTATACCACAAAAAAGTGAAAACTTCAGTTAGGTATGAGAGCAAGTTCAAATGGCCTCACTATGCCGCCAGTCAGTTCAAAAGAACCAAATTCAACTCTGGGGACCAGTGGCAAATGTTAAACCACCCATGAAAGGTACCACTAGGGTACGAGAGTAGCTATAGCCATTGCCAGTTTATAAAACAGAACAATGAGGTTTGGGGACTGGTTTAATTTACAACAAAACAATTTATTGGACTGAGCTAGCGCACTACCCTTGCTCAAAAAAGGTACCGCTGGGTTTGAAACCAGTTCTGGTCGTTGTCGGCTTACATTAAACAAGTCAGAATAGGGTATAAGTTTAATCTATACCACAGCATGAAACAAAAACTAAGCAAGCATTGTACAGTTTCTTCACAAAAGAGGCAGGACACAACAATTGACCATGCCAGTAGGAACACCAGCTTTCTGAGAACTACACTAGTCAATAAAAATCATTGCACACACTAAACGAAGCTCCCCAAGAGAGGCAGATACAAAGTCAGCTAAAGATGTATGCACTTTTGTGAAATAAACTCAACAGCAATTATGGAGACCTTGCAATTATATGCATACTAAAGCAATGTAAACAGTAGCAGAGTAGTTAATGGTTGTTATATTCACAGTGCACTCTTAAACATGACATAATAATAATATAATACTATTAATAATAATTAGTCTCAACATTCAGTACAAAAAATGTAACTAAAGCACAAACTAGCAAAGCACCATATAGTACAGGTGGATCTGGCATTAAGAACAAATACCCAGTTACCAAACTGTTGGGAAATGATTTCTTGGAAGTCGTTTTTCATTTCTTGGAAGTCGTTTTTAATCTGTTTGTTAACTGGGTAAAGGGTAAGGATGAAAGGTATGTGGGCTTGGTTGGTGTGGACCTGTAACCACACATTCTATGTGGGCTTGGTTGGTGTGGACCTGTAAGCACACATTCTACAGTAATGAGCCAAGAAGCTCTGATGTGGGCCATATAATGTAGAATGGGAGGAGGAATGAACTAGTCGATAAGCAAATACGTTATCATTCTTGTTATTAATTTCATTCACAACCGAATAAATCTAGAATTAGAATCTTCCTTCAAAAGAGTATTGTGTATAGGAAATTTTCACAAAACTTTGGTTTACTTAGGTGATGAGGCATTAATTGCCAGACACTAGTGTATTAAATGAAGCAGCCTACACTCAGTAAACCTGTAAGTGTTTCCTCATTCAGAGAATGTGAAAAGAGTAACCTAGGGTTTACCTGATGATCTTGAAAGAGTGGAGTTTGGCAGCTCAGTTGTGGCCTTTTTGTGGGATGCACCTGGTAGAAATACCTGCAGTATGAAGCTGAAACTAAGCAGGTTGGCCTGGATAAGTCTGCAAAAACATTGTATGTAAAGATATATATATATATATATATATATATATATATATATATATATATATATATATATATATATATACGTGAACACTACTAATTTGAAATCTCAAATTTCATAAGCTCGAGACCATGTAGCTGAAACCCCACATTACCGAAAGACCAGAAGTGCGAAATTCAAAATCCCGATGTTAAGGGATTTTGAGTTAGTGCTTCTGGTGTTGTGGTTCAGGTAAGTATGTGTGTGTAAGTGTGTTTGTGAGGGGCTTTAGTGTGTGTAAGTGTGTGTTGTGACTGCGGTGTGTGTGTGTGTGTGTGTGTGTGTGGGGCTGTAATGTGTGGGTATGAGTTTGCCTTGTGTGTATGTTTGTGCGATCTCTGAGTTAGAATATTAAAGTAGGGGTGGTGTGAAGGGCACAGCCCCCCATATGGGGGGTGCAGGGGGGGCAAAGCCCCCTGCTTATCTTTAGTGTAGGGTGGTATGTTTGGTTATGGGGGGAGGCTGTGTGTATGTTTGTGTGTGTGCTGTATGTATGTAGTACTTTCGTGAGTTTGAATTTCGCAGTTTTAACATTTCGGTAATGTGGGGTTTCGGGCTTATAGCCTCTGTATTTTGGGCTTCGGGATTGTGTAATTTCAGGATTCAGTAGTGAATCCATATGTGTATATATATATATATATATATATATATATATATATATATATATAGTGTAAACCCCCCCAAGGTACTGCTGTGTTTATGTGAACTAAAAGTAAAATGAGCTATTCTTTTTTGCCTTTCCATCTGGATTTACAGAATTAAGTTTTTACATCCATGGTGCCACCAGTGTTCATGGGACTTAAAGTAAGGATTCCAACAGTGAAACTGCTCCTGGCTGGTTTTAACATGACATGTTGAAAAGTTAATTATTTTATCCACATTTAGTAGACATGCTAAAACTGTATATTACACTGATTTTTTTTAATCTAAGATATAGCAAATGCCCAGATAAAAATATATGATAAATAGCTATTTATGCCATTTGTAAAATGTGTCTACTTGTAACTTAAGTCTTGCTGCAGTTTTTAATACATTGCTTACTTCATGTTCTTATAAGTAACATGGATATTCATATCTCAATACAATTTCTTCATACTATATATGAATATCATACTGTAATTCTTGTGTATATATATATATACTGTAACTGACTTTTTAATTTATCCAAATCTTTTGGGTTTCTAATGCCATGACGGGAATGGACCCAATTCCTAAGTAAAAGTACGATTAAAGTTCATGAAATTAGTATTATTTCACTCTTTGATGTCAGCCAAAAGCGCTCTTTGCAGCACCCACAATGTGCCCATTAATGACTGCTTCTGCAAGTCGTACAGATTTACATGCATTGGTAACATGTCTAAATATGATTGTAGATTCTTTTTTATAAGACCCGTTGCTCCTACTATTTATTGAAATTGACTGGGCATCTTGCTTTCACATTGCTGTTATTTCTGCTTGCAAATCCGGATATTTTATGACTTTGTGTCTCTCTATATGCAGGACGTTGTAGTCACTGGGTGTGGCGATTTCAATGATCAGTGCTACTTTTGTCTTCTTTTCTTGGACCACTATATGCGGTTTTCTAGCATCTATCTTTTGAACTGTTGACAATGGATGATCCCATGTGACATAAACTTCATCATTTTCTATGATTCTTTGTGGCTTATGTTTCCAGTGTTTTTCAGCCACTACAATAACATAATGTTTGCACAATCCCCAGGGCAACAGTCTCGCCACATTATTATGCCTTTCAGTATACAGTCCTTCTGACATTAGTATGTCACAACCAGCAATGAGATGCACAACTGTTTCCAATCCTGTTTTACAAAACCTGCATTTGTCTGTTTCTCCCACGTGTTCAATGGACTTTGTAAACCAACGTGTATGTAGCCCACTATCTTGTGCCACCAATATTAACCTTTCATCTCTTGGTTTGAATTAACCTCTCCTTAACCATTCACATAACCTGTGTTCATTCCTGATCAACATGAGGTTCTTCCAAAAGTTTTCTATACTTGCAACTAGACTTATGCATTTTCCACATTTCTTGCCTTCTCATCCCGTCATTCACCTTATATTCTTTCTTTTGATTTTGGGCACATTCAGTTTTAGCCTGGTTTTTATCCATTTGTGGTTTGATTTCCATTCCTGCTTTACACTGATATGCTTCTACTAGCCTAAGCAGGGAAGTCATCTTAGATTTATTCTCATCATGTTTCAAAACTTTCACTATATTTGGGTCTTGTGAGGTCAGCAGATATGTGTGGCGTCCCATGATTGCAGATCTGTACATGTAATCAGTTTCAAGGAGGCCCATTCCTCCTTCAGAGCAGGGAATATATAATCTTGGTATGCACTGATTTTTATATAATCATTTGGTGAGTGTGAAGCATCCTTTTTGTTTTCCTATCTACTCTATCCAACACATTTTTGGGCCAGTCAGTCACTCCAAAACTGTAACTTAGGACAGGAAGAGCAAATTGGTTTAGAGCTTGGATTTTGTTCCTAGATGTCAACTCTGTTTTCAGGATTAATTTAAATCTTCTAAAGTACTCCTTACCAAGTTTTGTTCACATTTGTTCATATTTTATTACTGATCCTTCATCAGTTCCCAAATATTTATATGCTCCCTCTTGCTCAGGTTATTTTATATCACATTCTTGTCCCAAACTGATGTTTTCTTGGTGCTGCAGTTTTTGCACATTTATCAAGACCAAATTACATTCTTATATCATCTTTAAAATTCCTCATCTGATGAGCTATATAGTTTTAAATCATTGACAAGGAGATGAGAAGTCTTTATACTTAGTTGTTTTCTAGGAGCCAAATTATAGCCATGGCCTAAGCTGTTAAGTAGACAACTTAATGGGTTAACGGCAAGCAGACAAGCAGTGGTGACAGACAGTCACCCTGGAATATCCCCCTTTGAATTTTTATTCCTGGAATAATAATTAGTCCTTTATCATGGCTTAATTGCAAAGTGATCTGCCACTGTTTCACGGTCACTGTTGATGTAGTTGATAGTATGATCTTATACATTTTTAAGCACCCTTTTATCCATGACTATCGGATGCTATCAAATGCTTTTTTGTAGTCAATCCATGCCATACTTAAATTCTTCCCCATTTTACAGTTCTCCACTATGACTTTATTTAACAGCAAATTATCCTTTGTTCCATATGACTTTCTTTTATTGCCCTTTTGTTCTATTGCCATAATTGAGTTTTCTTCTAAATGACTATAGACTCTGTCAGGACCAATTCCAGTGTATAGTTTATACGTCTTTGGAAGGCAAGTTATTGGTCTATAATTTTTAGGGTAGCTTGCAGGTTCACTATTAAGTAGGAGCATTATTTTTCCAGTTGTTAGCCAGCTTGGTGTCTATTCGGGGGTGCATATAAATAGTTCTTACTCATAGCTCAATCTTCATGCAAAGATGTTAATACTTTTAACCAGAAGTTAAGAACTGTATCTGGGCCTGGGGTTTTCCAATTAGAGTAAAAAAACTGTTCTTACACTGTTGAAGGTACCAATGGAAAAGAGAGTCTTTTCTTAACTTTGTTTCAATCTCTCTGGCTGTTACTTCATCCCATTTCATATCCTGCACCTTTAAACTTCTTATTCTTTCTTTTACTTCTTCTATTTATTTAGCATCTTTATGTTTCACAGGATCTTCATAGATATTTCACCAGAAGGTATCTATTTCTTCTTTTTTTGATGGTATTTACCTTGTTTCCCAATTCTGTATAAAACTTTTTTGGGTCATCAATAAATTGTTTATTTTGTACTTTTCTTCATATTTATCTACTTATCTTCTAAGTTTTTCTGCCTGTGCTGAGATTTTTAATTTATTTGTAATAGTGCATGATAGAGCCTAATCTGTTCTTATACTGCACATTGCTTTTATCATGTCTATCATTCTAAGTATTTTTCTGTTCCCTCTTCTATACGCTTCTAATAGTGACACTTCCTGTCTTTGTTGCTTTATAGTTTTTGCTATTCAGTACTTCCATGATGATATTCGATTTCTCCCCATTCTCTCCCTCAGTACCCTGTGTTCTTGTGGTAGAACTTTATTAGTTATTAAATTAGCTGCACAGTACTATATCCTGTTTACTTCTGTTATATCACATGGATCTCTGTGGACAGTCCTAATTACTGTGTTCATTTGTTTTATCAAACTTCTGACTTTTGGGGTTTTATTGACCTTCTGCAGTCTGTTTCTTTCATTGATTTTATTATGTCTATCTATCTCTATTAAGTCAAGCAACTCTTCTGTTACCTCGTTCTCTTCTAAACTGAGCGCACCTTTTTTGTTTTCCATTTCCTGCGACCATTCTAGAGAAAGTTCTATTGCGTCTTCCTGTGGCACATTCTCTTCAATTTCATCCTGTGCCATCCGTTGCTCTGTCATATGGGAACTCACTGGACTATCACTCCTCGACATTAACTATGACAGAGTCTCCACAGTTTCCTGTTCCTTCTCTTGCCGTCCAGCTTCAAGTGAATGTTTATACTTGTTTCCAGTGGAAAGCTCCAAATTATCTTCATATGGCACCTGACCAATTGCTTCCTGTTGCACTGGTTTCCTCTTAATTTGGAGTTCCACTGATCTAGCCTTTTCTAGTGCTTTCTGAATTAGATTTTCTACACTGAATCCTTCACTTTGGAGGTACTCCATAACCTCCATTTCTATTTCTTTAACGTCTCCATTACTGATCTCCTTTTCTACTTTTCCTCTTTGTCGTCTTATTTTTTGTATTGTAAAGTTTTCCATGTTCAGATTCTTTTGCCTGTATTTCTGTTCAAATATCTTTGGTGCTGCTCTTTTTGTATTGGTTAGTTTTGCTTTCTCCTTTGCATAAATATTACACCATATTAAATCTCTTTTTCTTTCCAGTGTCCATATTTCTTCTTCAGATGTTTCCTGATCTTCCTGTTTCTCCTTACTTTGGGGACTCGTTCCATCATGTTGTGATGTAACCTTTTTTAGACCTTCTCATTAAATACTGAACTTGGCAGGCACTCCATAACTTCAACTTCTATTTTTTTAACTTCTACTTTACTAATCTGCTTTTCTACATTCCCTCTTTGTGATATTATTTATTTTATTGTGAAACTTTCCATGTGTGTATGCCTATGCCTGTAATTATCTTCACATATCTTTGGGGCTGCCTTCTTTACATTGATTAATTTGGCTTTCTCCTTTGCATAAATCTTGCACCGTATCAAATCTCTCTTCCTTTCCCACGTCTACATTTCTATTTTATACTTTTTAAAAATATCTAGATTTTGTTGTTTATATTTTTGCACTTCCTCAGATGCTTCTTTTTCTAAACAGATCAAAGTTTCTCAACCTATATACTGTTTTTCAAAAATCTGTTGTATTTATGACCGCAAATTTTTATTTTAAGCTTATGACAGTTTTTCTTGCAGAAGTATTTTTCTTTCCTCTAATTTATCTCTTAATCTTTTTGTATATTTTGTGTCTGGAAATTCTGGGCTTTTTGCATAATAGGAACAATACGTAATTTCTTTCTTATCCTCAATAGTCCACTCTATCGTCTTTATGGCTCTACTTTGGCGTATCAATTTTTGTGGACTGCTACTTCCTTCTGCAATGGGGGCGGGGGGCATCCTCCCCCTGGGCCTGGCCCCATTGTAGGAATGGTTCTGTACTGCCATTTGTTCCAGTCCTGGCACCACTGCTCCTTCCAGGATTGGACACTTTTTATCCAGGGTCTTGTGCACCCAGCTATCTTTTTAAATTTTTGACCTACTTCTGTCCATGACATATATTACATAAATACAGTCTGTGTATCAGTGCTCCCTTAGTCAGATTTTGTAGAAAACAGGGTCACCTCGTGAAGGTACTCACCAAGACTTGAGGATGAATTCAGTTTCAGCACTACTACTCTCCTTTGCTTGCTGACTTTTCATCTCTCCATTCAGACCCCATAACTCATAATTATCTTTGTATGTGTGTATATTACATATATATATATATATATATGCATTTGTATATATAAATGCATCTGTTTGAGATTCAGTATAAAGGCATCTAATTTTCAGTTCTTACAATGTGAAAGCTAAGGCACCATTTTTTTATTGTGTTAGAGGTCTTGTCTAATTCAAGCATTTGGATCATTTTACATAAGTTGATGATCAGTTTTGAATTAATACTGCTTATGTTTTGTACACATATATTTACTGAAGATCTTTACAGCTGCTGAATATCACTGTCATATTACTTTCTTGATATATTTTTCTATGATTCTAATTTTAAAGCAGTAAACATTTTGAAAAATGTCTCAGCTAATTTAAAGTGTTTTCAGAAGCTGATTAAAATATCTAATAGACACAGTTGATGTTTGTCTCCAAGAGAAATGACAGTCAGATCATCTGCACAAGCCATTGTGGTATTAATGACTAAAATAAGAAAACACTGATTGCCTAAATCCAAAAAGAGGAAACTGCTGATTTATTAAACTCGACACAGCACTGGGTTCCTGCTGATGTCCCTTCACCAATCTCCTGCTTAATATTCACTTCTGAATGGAGGAAGCTTCTGATTGTTTATTAGTTGTTGCCTCACAGTAAGACGCTGTCTGGTTCGATTCTCAGCTAGAGCGTCTTCTGCGTGGAGACATGCGTGAATGGACGTACCTTCGTTGAAGGTTGTGCGTCAGGCCTGGCAAGCCTGTACATAAAAATCTACTGCCAATCATTAGCGGACCGGAGTTCCGCTGTGGCGACCCCTAACTGGGAAAAGCCGAAAGACACAAAGTACAAATTGTACCATTGTTTCTTAGAAATTTTAAAGCCACATTAACAAGAGTGTTTTTCATGTGCACTGAAGGAAAACAGAAAATAATAAGGATTATTTAATTCAATTATGTGACAAAAACGTCAGAACTGACAGAGTAGAGACTTCAAGCTCCTTTTCTGTGGTTTGATTTGGCAATAATACAGATATTTTTTTCTGTCAACTTATTAAGACAATGACATAAAATATCAGGTAAAGGATACATTTTAATTAAACACATGTGCAGTCTTTGTAAATACCATACTGCGGATCACTCAGAGGAGTTACAGAATGGTCCAGCAGTCATAGTACACATTAAGAATTAAACCTTTATACGTTTCAGTGAATCTGTAGTTAGGCATAGCCAGAGAGACTTGACACCTTATCAAGCACTTAAATAAATCATACTGTGTGTATTCTTATGGGAGTTTAAGTAAAACTGGATAACTACTTACATAGTATTATTCTGATAACAGTACCTAAATAGTAATATATTATAATCTGTTTTCACAAAGAACACATGAACCTGAGCATATTTGTTTTCTTTAAACTTGTGTAATAAAATATAACAATAATCCTATGTTTAGCTTAGAGACAGCCACAATAATTACAAATCACAGCTAAACCATTATAGAAAACATAGCATGAGCACATGACTAGGTTTCATATGGCACCCTTAACTACAGTTAAAGGAATGCAAAATTACTTTCTATACCTAATATTAAGCTTTGATTTTAGAATGACTTTCCCTTTAATTCATAATTCGCATCAGCAGTTTGACATAAATGTATATTGCTTGCATCAGAGTAGTTATGACTTTGCCTTTATTCAGAACTATTTATTAAAATGTTATGATCAAATAAATGCACATAACATAATGAACTGAAGTCGCATACTTACCCTTTTATAATGTTGTTGTATTGTGTCCTTGACACTTTTTCCTGGTAAGAAGTTTTCTTTTTCATTTTCTAAGCTCATGTATGAACTCAGGTGCCTTTACTTCTAACTTTATATTCCCTGTTATTTTAGAGTAATTAGACTCATTCTCTCTGAAAAATGAGGTCCCTGAAGATAATTTTCTAATAAAAATGTATGCATTAAAATTACTGGCCAAGCTTTTATCATTCGTTATGTTATAATTTTGACAGTATTATGTATCATACACAAATGAAAAGTATTTCCTGCAATCTCTTTTCACAGCTACACTCTTATAATGTGTCATCACCATGTAGTCACCATTCATACCTCTCAATGTTACAGATTTTTGCAGAATGTCAGGATTTTTGCTTAATGTTTTTGGTCAATTTTTCATAAAATTTCTTGTTTTCTGGCAAATCATTAAAGATTGATGTCAGAAAATAATGAACGATATTTGAGAATCAGACTTCATACCCTTCAAAAAATCCATGCTAATGCAAAACCTGTTTTATAAACATTCTAAATTTGTAAGAGCGATATTAAAAAAAATTGTCCCTATTTTTGGGCCTTTGTCCCACTCCCCCGCCATTTATTTATGGCTTTGTCCCAACCCCCACCCCCCATTTATTTATGGCTTTGTCCAGATTTCTTGTTCTAAGAAGCTGACAGGTAAATCGCCATTGTGTATCTCACCACAACACAGAAGGCCTCTGGCTAACGAAGTTCGCAGATGACTGCAAACTAGGAGTCATAGTTAAGTCCCCAAATGATGTGGACATGCTACAGAAGGGCCTCACTGAGACAGATGCTTGGTGTCAGAGCCATGGCCTCAAGCTCAATGCCAAAAAATGCAGTGTCATCCCCTTTGGTAAAAACTCTGTACCAATGAACTATCACATAGGCAGCAATCTACTTAACACCGAATGCGTGATAAGAGACCTTGGGACCCAGGTGGACAGTAGTCTCTCCTTTGATAGACACATCGCCTCAGTAGTCAGAAGTCCTTCTACGTGGCACACCTCATCATAAAAGGGTTCTCATCCAGGAAAGAAGAGGTCATTGTTCCCCTCTGTTCGTCACTCATTAGACCCATTATAGAGTACAACGCCCCTTTTGGAATGTACCTCACAAGACATCTGTAGCAGCTGGAAAGGCCACAGAAGTACCTCACAAAGAGGATTACTGGCCTCAAACAAATGCCCTACACTAACCGCCTCAAAAAACTCCAGCTTTACTCCGTAGCATATCACCTACTCCGAGGTGATCTCTGCCTAACATATAAAGCTATGTCAAACCCAGAGCTCTTGGACATGCTACACCTAAAGAAATCCCAATCCCTCCGAGCTACATGCTGTAGAGACCTAAACTTTTTCACCACAGTAAACAGGACACGCTGGAGGGATAGATTCCTTTTCCAGAGACTTCCTATACTCTGGAACAAGCTACCCATCTATGTCAAGCAAAGTTCTTCATTAGCACTCTTCAAGAAAAATCTTGATGAGTGGATGAGAAATAGGAACTACACCCCAGGGATCACTTCTGTCTTTCTGCTGGACAGTGGCACAGGAAAATAACTTTCTTGGGTGGCATAAGCTATGGAACCTTGCTGGCTAGGCTTACATAGGCCCTTGGGCCGATAGCCTAGTACCTACCTATGAACCTATGTGGTATATTTTTCTTTGTAATGGGTGTATTGAAGTCGTTCATATGGTATGTTTGTTGATCAGCAAATGCTATAATGACATTAAATGTTTTTCTCATTACATTGGGTGGTTGGTGTGGTTGAATTGCTATTAAAATTGGTTTTGAAAAGGAAACGTCCATTGGGCAGTAAAACAGGGCTTCAGCTAGGCATGATAGGGGGCAATTGTTCTTGATTTTGCTTTTGCGTGGTTTTGAGTTCAGTGTTTGAGTGTTACATTTGGGGGGTAACTGTTTGGAGTCATTGTAAGCTACTATGGGTTCTTAGGTGAGTGTCAATTTAGTTAATATATACAGGTTAGGCAAGGTTATGGTTGGTTATTTTAGCACTGGAGTGGGATTAGTGTTATAATTTCAGCAGTTTAGGTAGTTGGCTAATTTAGCTAGTTATGTTATAGAGCTTTGGTGGCCTGTTTGTCACTTTGGCTATGTCTGTGATAAGGTTTATAAGCTGGGGGGTTGAGTCAGTGGATGGTGTGAGGGAGGATGATTGAAGGGACATGGAGTATTTATTTTACTTTTGGTGTTGGTGTTAGCTGGTGTAGGGGGTTCATTGGGGTTGTTGAGGGATTATGGTTTGTTTCCAGTTGTCAATATGGCACTTACAGGGATGATGGTGGCTGGGCTGCTAACAATGTCATGATGGTTGTTTAACCATTTCATGTTATAAAGGTTGGTTGGTTTAATGTCTGGATTGATATTGCACCTGCATTAAAGAGATATCATTGGTATGATGGTATGCAATTGGGTTTAATAATGAAATAGTATGGCTTGTTTTTTTAAGTTGTTAGAATGCCATGATGGCTGGTGAGCTGTTTAAAAAGGCATTAATGATAAAATATCTATAAAGCCCATTTTGTAGTCTAGAGGATTACCAAGATGAGATATTTTTTATTTTATTTTATTTTACATTTGTTAACCGGGCTGGTCCAACTGGATACCGAGTCAATTTTCAGTGGAGGCCCGGGGAGGAAAGCTACAAAAATACTTTCATTTATAAACAGAATTACAGAGAGTAACATTTTAGTTAGTGAGCATTTAAAGTGTCAAATTCTGTCAGGAGCAAAAGTTAGGACATTAACATACTAACAGTCAATTTAATTGTGGACTAAAAAAAAATTAGAAGGCAGAAAAGGTAGAAGTGGTAGAAATAGATGGAAATGTTAATCAGGGTTTATGCAGGGGCAGAGCCAGTGGGTTCTAAGGAAAGTTTTGAGCTGGGTTTTAAAGCAGTGAGGAGAGGAGATGGAAGAGAGATTGTCAGGAAGAGAGTTCCAGGATTTTCCAATAGTGTTAGAGAACAAGGAGTTACCTGCCAAGTTGTTGGCTTTACAAGTTGCTATGAGGTGTTTGTTAGAGGAATGTAGGCTTTTGAGGTTAGAGTAAGGAGTTATAAGGGAAGTGAGTATAGGGGTATTAGTGGACTTGTACAGAATGTTTTGGGCTAAGGAGAGTTGATAGAACAAGATCAGATTTTGCAATTCTAGCCATCCTAATTCCGCAATGGTGAGTTCTGTAAGTAAAACCAGAGGCAAATCTGGCGATACTATTATAGGCATTAGACAGTTTCTTGAGGTTAGATTTGGAGAAGTTAGTATAAATAGGTGAGACATAAAGGAGGGTTGAAACCAGATGGGAGTGGGCAATGGAGGTTCTGGCCAGTGGAGTAAGGAATGGTTTGATTCTATAAAGTGAGCCTAGTTTTGGGTTGACTTGTTTAATAGTGTTATTTATGTGAGACTCAAAGGATAGGTTATCTATTTCAACTTCCAGGAGCCTAGTGGAGGGGTCTGGAGATATACTGGTGCCATTATTAGAGAGGACTGAGACGTTGAGAGGAGGGGACTTGTGGGTGGGGGAGAAGAGTAACAATTTGTTTTTTTTTTTAGGGTTTAAGATTAGACATCGTTTAAGGAACCAAGTTTCTGCAGTTAGGAAAATCTGCTGGGTGGTAGAGTGTAGTTCAGAGGCTGATGAGGCAGAACAGATTAGAGTAAAATTGTCAGCATATTGTATATAGGTAGCTAAGGGAATACTAGTTTGCAGATCATTAATACAAATAGAAAAGAAAAGGGGCCAAGAATAGAGCCTTGGGGAACTCCTAGGGAAATGGGGAGGTGGTTGGATAAGTTTTTATGCCAGAGTACTGCCTGTTGTCTATTTTGAAGGTAGGAGTGGAACCAATTTATGGCACTAGAGTCTAAGGCTAATGTTTTCAGTAAATTTATTGGAATCTGGTGATTGACCATATCGAAGACTTTGGATAGGCCAATGAAGAGAGCAGAGGTGAGGATATTATTGTCCGATTTTTGTTGATGCAGTCAGTGAAGGAAAGGAGGGCAGAAGTGGTGCTATGGAAGGGTCTGAAACCATGCTGACAGTTGGATAGGAGGTTATTATTTAACAGGTGTTTAAGAAGCTGTTTTTGGATACATTTTTCCATTATTTTGGCAAGGGGGGAGAGAAGAGCTATGGGTCGGTAGTTAGAAAGCTCTATTGAGTCACCACCTTTATGTAGGGGAACAATATGTGAGGTTTTCCAGATTGAGGGAATGCAGCCTTCGGTAATGGTTCTCTTAATTAGAATGGAAATAGGATAGGCCAGTGGTTTGGCAGCAATTTCTAGATATTCGGGGGGGGGGGTAGAAGGTCAGCAGATGGGGAGGAAGGTTTAAGTTTGTGGAGAAGAGAGCAGATGAGGGATGTGGGTACAGGTTGAAGTTGTAATTGGGGAATAGAAGTGGGAGGGGAGGTGGGCTGAGAAGCTATATCAGAGGATAGTTGTTTAGATAGTGACTGGACAGTTTCAGTGAAGAATGTATTTAAGGCATCAGCTGTTTGTTTTGGGTTGTTATGGGAAGAGTTTAAGAGGTGTGGGGTGTCGGATTGGCCAGGTTTTAAGAGTCTAATCCCTGCCCAAAACATTTGTGGGTTTAGCTGGTTAGTTTGTTGTAGGTGGCAGTAGTACTTTCTTTTGTCTAGAAGTATGGCTTTTTTTGTAATGTTTCTTATTTGTCTAAATTTAAGATGGCCACTGGGATCTTTGGTGCTATGGTATTTGGTCCAGAGTTTATTTTTCATAATTATTTTATGCTGTGTGTCTTTTGAGAGCCAAGGGGCTTGTTTTGAGCGAATTCTGACAGATCGTAAAGGGGCATGAGAGTATAGATAGGAATTTTGAGTTGAAGTACTCAACAGCGTCATCTAGTGGCAGGAGTTTAAGAGGAGACCAATTTGTAGTTTGTAATTCAGCAAGGAAGGATTCAGGGTTGAAGTTTCTGTTTATTCTGATTTGTTTATATTTAGTAAGGTGAGGAGTAGGGCTTTTACGTCTTATTAATAGGTGATGGCATGGTCAGTTATGTTGTCAGGTAGAGTTCCTACTATATAATTTTGGTCGTGACTGTTAATCAGAATCCCATCCAATATGCTTTCTTTATTGTTAGATTTGTTTGTTTGGGTTGGGTGTTAATAGTTTGTGAGACGACATTGAGATTTAGGAGGGAGGGTGAGACTCTTGAGGCGCAGGTTTTTCAGTCTATATTGACATCACCAAGTAGTATGGTTTCTTGTCGGTATGTAATAGAGAGCCCATTAAGAATTTCTTCTAGTGTGTTAATATTATTTCCAGGAGGAAGGTAGGTGCAAATACTATTAATGGATTTGTGGGTATTAAGGTGTAGTTTAGTGATAAGGATTTCAGCGTTGCTAACAGAGGGAGGTTTTTCACGGATAACAGTAGTTTGCGTGCCCATTTCATACAGAACTGCTATACCACCGCCTCTTTTGGATTTACGGTCTAGTCTTAAAATGTAACCTGGGGTAGTAATTTCACTATCTTAGATTGTTGGTTTTAGCCAAGTTTCAGTTACGCAAAGTATGTCAAATGAGTGGATATCAAGCAGAGCATGGAGCTGGGCAATTTTATTATTAATACTGCAGATGTTTAGGTGAGCTATAGAAAGAGAGTTTGGGGGTTTGCATGGAAAGGTAGAGCAGGAGGGTGGACAGTGTAGTGAATTAGTAGTAGGAGTGTTGTTTGGGCCAGGGTTGGGATGAATGTCACCTGCTATGAGAGATAGAGGTAGTCTAATTTTGGTGTCAGAGGGTCTGGAGTAGAAGTAAGATGCTTTTTTTATCTAGGTGGTTATTGTAGGTAATATGGAATTTTCTATGAAATCTTGGTAGAAGGTAGCTAGGAGAAGAGATGTAGTTTGAGAATGGCTGGAATGTGATTTGGGAAGGATGGCTAGTGTATTGGGTGACAGAGTGTGTGTCTTTTAGGAAAGTTGTTCATATGATGTTAGAAGGTAAGATAGTGTAAGGAATGGAAGAAGTGAAGAAAGGGGAGTATATGATTTACATTATTAGAGCTTAGTAGTAGAGGCATGGTAACAGGGATGTGTATGAAGGTAGTTAAAAGGACAGAAAAGAAAACTGTGGGAAGGAAGAGAGGGAGTCATGAAGAAAAGAGAAAGAGTGTGTGTTTTAGTAGACTAGGATAGGTTATGGATGGGCAGGAGGGTGAGGGACTGTGTGATAGGTAAGCTAAGAAGGGGGAGTGGCTAGAGAAGTATAAGGGTAGGACACCTGGGGGTGAGTAAGAATTGGGGATAGGGAGGTGAGCGGAGTGAGCCCGCAGGGCGAACGGAGCGGGTTAGAGCAGGTAAAGGATGAGAAACAAGAGACGATCAGTAAGCTACAAAGGAGAGACGATCAGTAAGCTACAAAGGAGAGACGATCAGTAAGCTACAAAGGAGAGACGATCAGTAAGCTACAAAGGAGAGACGATCAGTAAGCTACAAAGGAGAGACGATCAGTAAGCTACAAAGGAGTGACGGTCAGTAAGCTACAAAGGAGAGACGATCAGTAAGCTACAAAGGAGAGACGGTCAGTAAGCTACAAAGGAGAGACGGTCAGTAAGCTACAAAGGAGAGACGGTCAGTAAGCTACAAAGGAGAGACGATCAGTAAGCTACAAAGGAGAGACGATCAGTAAGCTACAAAGGAGAGACGGTCAGTAAGCTACAAAGGAGAGACGGTCAGTAAGCTACAAAGGAGAGACGGTCAGTAAGCTACAAAGGAGAGACAATCAGTAAGCTACAAAGGAGAGACAATCAGTAAGCTACAAAGGAGAGACGATCAGTAAGCTACAAAGGAGAGACAATCAGTAAGCTACAAAGGAGAGACAATCAGTAAGCTACAAAGGAGAGACGATCAGTAAGCTACAAAGGAGAGACGGTCAGTAAGCTACAAAGGAGAGACAATCAGTAAGCTACAAAGGAGAGACAATCAGTAAGCTACAAAGGAGAGATGATCAGTAAGCTACAAAGGAGAGACAATCAGTAAGCTACAAAGGAGAGACGGTCAGTAAGCTACAAAGGAGAGATGATCAGTAAGCTACAAAGAAGAGACGATCAGTAAGCTACAAAGGAGAGATGATCAGTAAGCTACAAAGGAGAGACGGTCAGTAAGCTACAAAGGAGAGACGATCAGTAAGCTACAAAGGAGAGATGATCAGTAAGCTACAAAGGAGAGATGATCAGTAAGCTACAAAGGAGAGACGATCAGTAAGCTACAAAGGAGAGACGATCAGTAAGCTACAAAGGAGAGACGGTCAGTAAGCTACAAAGGAGAGACGATCAGTAAGCTACAAAGGAGAGACGATCAGTAAGCTACAAAGGAGAGACAATCAGTAAGCTACAAAGGAGAGATGATCAGTAAGCTACAAAGGAGAGACGATCAGTAAGCTACAAAGGAGAGACAATCAGTAAGCTACAAAGGAGAGATGATCAGTAAGCTACAAAGGAGAGACGGTCAGTAAGCTACAAAGGAGAGACGATCAGTAAGCTACAAAGGAGAGACGGTCAGTAAGCTACAAAGGAGAGACGGTCAGTAAGCTACAAAGGAGATACAATCAGTAAGCTACAAAGGAGAGACAATCAGTAAGCTACAAAGGAGATACAATCAGTAAGCTACAAAGGAGAGACGGTCAGTAAGCTACAAAGGAGAGACGATCAGTAAGCTACAAAGGAGAGACGATCAGTAAGCTACAAAGGAGAGACGGTCAGTAAGCTACAAAGGAGAGACGGTCAGTAAGCTACAAAGGAGATACAATCAGTAAGCTACAAAGGAGAGACGGTCAGTAAGCTACAAAGGAGAGACGATCAGTAAGCTACAAAGGAGCTCTTGGACAGTTGCAGGTGAATGGGTAGTGATTCTACAAGAATCTGTTTACAGGGGAATAGAGGTGAGGGGAAAGGGAGATAGGGTGATTATGGGTAGGTACAAGATCAGTTAGAAATTGGACAGGGAGAGTAGGAAAAGAGACTTCAGAATCAAGCAGTAGTGAGGGGTTGGAGACTAGAGAGGGGAAGATTCGACAAGTGAGCAAGGGGCGCCACCTAGTGGACAAAGTAAGAAATTAGAGTTGGCAGGGAACATACAAAGGTAAGAAATGGGTAAGGTACTGTTAGTAACAACGGAGTGGAGGGGTTTATCTATAGGGGAGAGTAGGGCCTGGCTGCTGGAAGCCTAGCTTGGGAGAGGGCCTTTTGTACACAAACCAGAACAGGCGATAAAGCAGTTCATTACACTGAGGATTGTAAATACACGTACTTCCTTGAGTAATTTTGTAAGAGGGACTTGGAGAGTTAGACAGGATTATCCCCAGAGAGCAGCTCAGATCATCATCTTCTTTCAGCTGTTCCCATTAGGGGTCGCCACAGCAGATCACCTGTTTCCATTTCTTCCTGTCCTCTGCATCTTGCTCTGTCACACCAACCACCTGCATGTCCTCTCTCACCACATCCATAAACCTTATCTTAGGCCTTCCTCTTTTCCTTTTACCTGGTAGCTTCATCCTTAGCATCTTTTTCCCAATATACTCAGCATCCCAACTCAGCACATGTCCAAACCAACGTAATCGTGCTTCTCTGGCTTTGTCTCCAAACCTTCCAACATGGGCTGACCCTCTAATATACTTATTCCTAATCCTGTCCTCCCTCATCACACCCAGTGCAAATCTTAACATCTTTAATTCTGCCACATCCAGCTCAAACTCCTGCCTTTTTGTCAATGCCACTGTCTCCAACTCATATAACATAGCTGGTCTCACTACCCTCTTATAGACCTTCCCTTTCACTCTTACAGGTACTCGTCTGTCACAAATCACTCCTGACACTCTTCTCCACCCATTCCACCCTGCCTGTACTCTCTTCTTCACCTCTCTTCCACACTCACCGTTACTCTGAACTATTGACCCCAAGTATTTAAACTCATCCACCTTCCCCACCTCTACTCCTTGCATCCTCACCATTCCTCTATCCTCCCTTTCATTCACACACATATATTCTGTCTTATTCCTGCTGACCTTCATTCCTCTTCTCTCTAGAACATCTCTCCATCTCTCCAGGGTCTCCTCCACCTGTTCCCTATTCCCACTACAGATCACAATGTCATCTGCAAACATCATAGTCCATGGGAACTCCTGTCTGATCTCATCTGTCAACCTGTCTGGGTTTAATAGCAGGAGGTCCCTTTTGACCAGGCAGGTAGGTTCACGGTCATAAATGAAGGAGGGAGGTTGATAGCTATGTGGGGTGTAGAGAGAAAAAATACAATTTAGTGAGAGTCCAGTTGGGTGTCAGTGTAGAGCTTAACACAGTTAGGTAAGAGCATAGAGTAAGCCAAAGATGAATTGCACTAAGAACAAGCACGTGGATGAGGTTATATACCACCTCATAAAATTACTGTTGCTAAGGCTAAACAAAGATGCAGGTTCTGGTTAAATGCTGGTAACATAAGCCAGGTAGAAACAAAAACAATTATACATGCAGAACCAGGTAGGGAGCCTTGCAAATCCTTACAATACATTGCAATGATCAGTACAAAACATTCTCAATATGCAGTTCAAATGAATGCCAGGCAGGAGTATCTAGGCTACTGCAGTTGATAACAGATATTAGTTAAATACAAAAGAGGTAAGCAATTAACACTGAGATATGAGCCAGAAACAATGACAAGTAACAGCTGTCATAGTACATTCCCAAGGTGCATTTTTAAGTAATGCTAGGAAGGAGTTAACTAGAAAAAAAACAGATATATAGGAGATAGCAGTCAATACAAGTGAAACAACCATAATCAAAATATATAAGTGCCTGATGCAGCCACAGGACACAACTGTCACTTCAACAAATTACTTTCCAATGCCAAAAGGAAGACAACTAACTGAGTAACCCTGAGCAACGGGTGCTAGCCATAGAGCGCTCTTCAGTATGTCCGACATAGGAATAAACTGTTCTATGTAATAGTAGCAGGGTACTGATTGACAAAAAGAAACAAACAAAAACTATTTGGCTGTAGCCAGTAACAATTAGAGCAGAGGCTCTCTGGCCTGTCTGTGCCTGGAGGAAAAAAATAATAATAACCTCAAATATGCGCTAGTGAAAGCGCTTCAGCAACTTGTGATATTTGAGCTCAGAGACTGCCTTCCTGCTAAATAGTGTTGAGTGTAAGCACTTAGGAGCACAATGCAGTCTTTATATTTGTGAGTCCTATGCTTCTTATTTACCCTTTAATGTCTTTTCTATACTCTGAGACCAGAGTCCTCGAGTACACACTAAGTGTAAGCGCTTAGGCTATCTGCGTCTTCAATATTCTCTGACTTATTTCCTTCAATATGCGCTACATGTACGCCTAGTAAAGGATTAAGGGAAGTAACCAAAAAACAGAAGCTCATCTGTATTAGGAAGGGCAACTCAGGAAGAATCAACTTAACTAATTAAGAAGGCACTGTTGGGGGTTCAGTGATGTAGCGGACAGCAAAAGCACTTGACTACACGCCGACCAGCACTTTAAAACAGTGTGTGCTTCTTATGAGGATGAAAACTGCAAACGTTTTGGATGCAGAGCACACGCTGAAATAATGGTGAGCTCTCTGGATAGTAACGTTGATGAAATAGTAAATGGGTTAGTAGCTAGACCTGTACAAGCTTTGCGAGCTGACGAACACTCTTTAAATGTTGTACCAGGAATACAGTAGTATGTAAGAGCAGCTAAGCACGTCTATGTGCCTGGTAAGAATCTAAGCAAAGGTTAACATAGTGTAGGTCACAAAATTAAGATAGACCTTCACCATAAGCACAGAGCTGCAATAGGATTATATGAGGATCAAAGAAAAAATAAAACTAACTCAACGGAGTAGGGACTCCCTCGCACACTTTGAGGAGGAAATGGCGTGGTAAAGAAACCACGTGGAGTCACTATAACAAATCGGTCATTCTAGATGCACAACAATGGTGAACAATTTAATACAGATAAGTAAGCAGTACAATAAATAAACCAGCCTATGTAAGTCCACCTTAGAAGTTACATATAGAACAAAAAGAAGTTAAACATTGACGTTACAGTCAGTAAACAGACTTACATTGGGTTCACCCGGTGGGCCAGGGACAACACAGCAGCCAGGGAGAGATGCAGGATATCAAAGGCCAAGTTAGTATAGTAGATATCGTTACTTATATTGCTCAAATATTGAATCTCATGTACCTTTAAATTTGATGTGTATTTTATATTTGCATGTAGAATTGGTTACTTGATTTTATTGGCTGTTCACTATTTTAAATGGTTGAATGTGTAACATTGGATTGTCTGATGAAGCGGCATACCTTGCTATGAAAGCACTTACCATTAAAAACTATTTTTATTATCGAATTGTTTTTATGATTTTCTTGGCCATAGTTTGGTTCCTCAATCTCTTTTATTGCAATTTTCACTGGCTTGTTGGTGATTTACCTACACCACATTTTTGTTTTTCTGCATTATACCTTAAGCCTGTTTTTCTCTCACTTCATATTGCAGTTCTTTTTTGTATTAGACTAACTTACCTTTGAGTTCTCTATAAACTGTCTAAAATTCCTCTAAATATTAAAGGATTGTCATATACCTTGTATCAGTTCTTAACTGATGTTTTTATATCATGTCTCATTTGTTCTAATTATTTAAACAGCAGATGTTTTGATTTTATTTTTGAAGATCATACAATTATTTTTCTTAAAATGTTTTGTAATAATTTGGAGCTGTTCTCACCTGGCATGCACTGAAAATGGGATAAGACCCAGTCTGACGTTCCTGGTAATTAAATGTCAGTAAATAAATAAATATTCTATCACACTTTCATATTTCTTATTCATGTCAACTTCCAAAATTATGAGTTTGAGATGCAGTAAAATAATCTGCTCAAAGCTACGAGGGCAAGAGTGACTTTAAGTGGTTTTTGCACCTCCTGAACTTATATGTACCAAGTCGAAGAAGGCAGAAATCTGCCAAAAGAAGTATCAGAAATCATACAGTTTGAAATCATACCAGAAATGATTTCCTATGAAAAACAAAGATTTATGTTATGTTTCTCCACATTGTTTTTCTTCAGAGTACTGATGCTCAAAGAATTCCATATGTGATCGTCTGTAGAGGGACCTTGTTATTCCTTTCTATGAGATAATATAGATATATTTTAGTTTTACTCTTTAGTGTGTTAATTTTGTTTTGTGTGTATTCTATTTGTGTATTTATTTAATGTACTCAGCATACTTTTATTGATTGTACTGTTTGCTTATTTTATAAGATGCAGTTAAAAACACCAGAAACACATATAACATGTATTTATCAAAACAGTCTACCCTACATAAACATGCAAATTAATTCTTCAGTTTGTGCTGTTTTGGTGTCTAGCCGGACCCACACACTGTCCAATTATTTTCTTGTATGACATGTATCTAGTTAAATGTTACAGTGGCAGACCAGACACTCACATAGTTGGGGAGCTAACACTGACCAGACAATTTATGAATGGCAGGCCATCAGTGCAGAATCTGTCTCTGTTATTACACTGCTACCAGTTACATTTTTTAATAAATGCTGCTTTCTTTAAAACTGTAGCAGCTCTTTCTCTTGGTTTCATTCTAGGGTGGTACCAAAGCCTGTAAGTTCAGTACATAGGTGGCGGTTTACTTTGGGTTTCCCAAGTTTGCAACACAAATGACTACTTGGATCTCCCAGTGTGACTCTGCAAACCTGTAAGCCACATGCAGTTAAATGCAGACTGCTTTATCCTTTGGCGAGCTTTAAAATCGGGCTTGTGAAGTGGTTGTACATGGACATATTAATGTGCTTGAACTGAAAATACAGGTTTAAGTATCTAACTGCAACACAATGCTGTGCTAAATTAAAGTGATCTCATCACACCAAACTAAATTCCACTAACATGTGATATGACAGAAAGCTGTATATTCTGCTTTGTAACTTGCTTATGCAAAATACTTGTACATCTGTGATTAACTGCACAAATGGAACATCAGCCAGTCACACACTTCCTGCTATGGTTTATTTGTATGTCCTCTCCTAAGGGCCAAGAAAATAAGTCCCTCTAATCAACAGCCCATGAGTAACAAGGTTTCTCTCTCTCCTACTCCCCTCCACCATCTCTGGACAGAAAATATACCCCAATTCAGTATTGGTAGTTCATATTTACTGGATTTATCTTTTTAAACGTAAGATATATTTTTCTTCAAACATTCACATAATCTAAAACTGATTATCTGGTTATCTGTTATTTATAGCACATTACAACGTATATCCAGTTAGTTGTTCTGCCCTTTTTCCCTATTTTCCTACTGAAAATAATCATATTTTAGTTATTGCACACTTCTAATTTTTTGGTGCCAAAATGATTATAATACAAAATTGATCTTCTAAGACTGGTACAAACAGATATTTTAGCCATAAATTTTTAATTAATACTCACATCTTCATGTTGCTACACATGTACACCTCAAATTTTGAAAACAGAGGTAACCCAGAAAGGTCACATGTGACCCAGAGGGTGGCAGACTAACAGGAAACAGAGTACAAAGAGTTAGTCTGGATAAAAATCACTTTAATTAGCAGATGTAGGAAACTCTTTCTCTCTGATGCTCTCTGTGAGAGGAATAAAGACATTGAAGTTTTTTGTCAATTATTCAGTTAAGCAGGGGGATGGATGAGAACACTTGTCCATCTACCTACTTAACTGAGCAAACTACTTGAAACTTAACTGAATAAACTACTTGACAGTTCAAGAAGGCATCTTTATTTCTCCCACAGAGAGGATATCAGAGAGAGAGAGAAATAGTCTCCTAGATCTGACAGCTAAACCAGTTTTATCTGGACTAATCCTTTGTAGAAAAGAGAGAAAACAGAGGCATCGGTGGGGTGAAAGGGGCAGTCACAGAGGCATCAGTGGGGTGAAAGGGGCAGTCACAGAGGCATCGGTGGGGTGAAAGGGGCAGTCACAGAGGCATCGGTGGGGTGAAAGGGGCAGTCACAGAGGCATCGGTGGGGTGAAAGGGGCAGTCACAGAGGCATCGGTGGGGTGAAAGGGGCAGTCACAGAGGCATCGGTGGGGTGAAAGGGGCAGTCACAGAGGCATCGGTGGGGTGAAAGGGGCAGTCACAGAGGCATCGGTGGGGTGAAAGGGGCAGTCACAGAGGCATCGGTGGGGTGAAAGGGGCAGTCGCAGAGGCATCGGTGGGGTGAAAGGGGCAGTCACCAAGTGTGAAAAGTGTTAGGGTCTTTAATCCATGCCAGCATTGAGAATGTAGCAAACCGTTTGCTGTTTTTTAAAAGAAGAGAAAGAGATTTTTTAGTCTTCATCTTAAAGTTAAGGAGAGGGGCACTAGATCAGAAGAGGGCACTGGGTTTAAGAATAGTTAATTCAGAAATGCTGCATCCTGTAGCTGTAATACTTTGTATATGTGCAAGCCCATTTCTGAGCAAGTTATGTACAAGTCTGTGTTGCTGCATAAAGGTAGACATTTGTAGATATGGTGGCCTCAGTAAGTCAAAGTTCCTGGGAGTTCCTCTGAAGAACATTGTACTTAAAGGAATGTGTCTGCATGTATCCTTGAGAATAATAACAGACGTGTAATTAGTTTGTTTTTTTTGCTGCTGCTACTACAGTGGCAGTTTAAACCCTGTTGGTCTAACAGTCATCTGGGGATTTTATATGCTTCTACTACGACTTGTCAAGTTACAACTTGGTGAGGAATTAATTTGTTAAGCACAAGTGATCAGGACTTTAACCTAGAGTAAAGCTTAAATGTCAGCATTTTTCAACTGGGGGCATCCCTCTACAGTGCTTATGTGGAGGACAAACCCCACGCCAACACTCTGAACTAACTCCGCAGTTGCAACAACATAGAGAGAAAGGAAATTTGTGAAAATAAGTAAGTTGTTGCCAGTATACACTGAGAAACTACACTGATAGGGACTTGTGATGGAAAAAGTGAGAGACTGGTTCAATGTCAGTGAGTTACACTCAACAGAGAGAACCATGCCCAGTTTGCACTCATCAAAATGAAGGGAAGTCATTTCACACACATCCTGTTTTGTAATGTATCTCTCCAAGAGACTTTGACAAAATCTTACCATAGGTAAGCTATTACAAAATAAGTTTGGGCTGTCATTTCAGAAATGGGTTATTTTTGTGAATTTGTAAGATTCTAAACCCGAGACTAAGAGAAATTTCATAAAATCAAACCTGTTAGACTTTCAATAAAAGTTGAATTTCTCCTGCCAGTTTTCCTGACTTAGTATTCTGATATTAAGATCTGCTTTTAATCTGAAATCTGCATTTGAGCTATTTATATAAACAATTACAAGTGGAATAACTGTGCTACTTGGAGACCAGAGTAACAATCACCAGCATAACATATGGAATTCCATTTAATGAAAAGGAGTCTTCATTATTTTAGTAGACATTAAATCAATGGCTTTGTCCACAATGAAGAGTTTGGTGCAAACCGAATACAGAATCCAGTTCTGCTACCATGCTGTGCACGATCTTGTTGTCACAGTTTTAAGAATGGAGTTCATGCACTTTGGAAGGACTTATTATAGTTTGATTCTTTTTATATAAGATCAATCTGTTTACTGCAGCTTTAAATTGAAAGATATGCCAATGAGTCAGTGAAAGACACAACTTATTGTAAATGGCCTATTATTTTAATATGTAAATGTGCATTTATTTCCTTCAGAAACATTTTTTATGTTAAAAAAAATAAAAGACTGCTTATATCAACAGCGGAGGAGTAACCATATCAGCCAGTGAAATATTTCATTGATTACATAAATTATGTATTTACTGAATTCTTATACTAAGCAGATGTACATGAAAGTAACAGCATCACCATACTGCTTATTTAATGCATAATTTTTATTTTTTGTTTGGGTCTAACTGTTTGATATATATATATATATATATATATATATACACACACACACACACATATATATACACCAACACATACACACACACACACACACATATATGTATATATATATATATATATATATATATACAGACACACACACATATATATATATATATATATATATATATATATATATATATATATATACAGACACACACACATATATATATATATATATATATATATACAGACACACACACACACACATATATATATATATATATATATATATATATATATATATATATATATATATATATACACAGGCACACACACACACACACACACATATATATATATATATATATATATATATATATATATATATATACACACACACACACACACACACACACACACACATATATATATATATATATATATATATATATATATATATATATATATATACACACACACACACACACATATATATATATATATATATATATATATATATATATCTATATACACACACACACACACACACACACACACACATATATATATATAATATATAAATATATATACACACACACACACACACACACATATATATATACACACACACACACACATATATATATATATATATGTATATATATATATATATATGTATATATATATATATATATATATATATATATATATATATATATGCAGCTTTATCTGTGAGTCATAGCAAATTATATATTTTACCAGCTGAAACAAACCTCTGGGAGATTACCTTTCACTGTTGCAAATGGGAGGCTCAGACGAATCTTCAGAAATTCTTCTGTTGAGATGCACAAAACCTTCAGCTGATTATCTGCCAGTTGCCCTAATGGCAACAATTCCCATCTCCAGATGTGCTAATTTCAGTGAAAAATTGTCAACAATGACAAAAGAGCTTTCCTCCAATGCAGTTTACAGATGAAACCCTAATTCAAAACTATTTTATGATTTGTTGGCTGATTGCTTCTGAACATAAGCACTGATGTGGCAGCTATATCACCTTAGCACCCCCTCTAAATCCACTTATGTGTTACTTTGGCTCTACATTTATAACAGCAAAGTTAGTCTGTTTAATGTAGTAGCAGTCAGTATAGCATCAGCAGGTCTGACACTAATTTCTCTGTATATCAATTGTTCCTCATCCTTTTCTGGTAACCATCTTCCAATGGTCCTCTGTCATTAAGCTCCATAACACACATTTTCAGTTGCAGCTGTCAGCTGTGCATATTGTTACCATCTGCACAATGCAGCATGCATCTGCAGAAACAATATCGGGCTTTGTTTATAACAGGCATGTTTTTTGAAAGTACCAGAGTGTAAAGAATGTTCTGATGGAAGCTGCTGTCACTGCTTCCACTCAATGCCCCTGCATGCCAATGTGCACACACACACGCACATGCACACACACATACACTCGTATGCATACACACACACACACACACACACACACACACACACACACACACACACACACACTCGTGTGCACACACACACACACACACACACACACACACACACACACACACACACACACACACACACACACAGCACACACACACACACACACACACACACACACACACACACACACACACACACGCGCGCGCACACACACACACACACACACACACACACACACACACCATTTTTTTTATTCTGCTGCAGCCAATTTATGTTTAGTTAGTGCAGCATTCAGAAACATTATTCCTGTCATGTCAGAGAACTGTGGCAACAGTGTGTCCAATTACAAATGTGAAAGTAAAGTGGAAGCAGGGAACTGTTGTTTTATTTCTTTCTGACTAGCCATAGGAAAATAAGGATTCCCTTCTAAAGAAATGCAAGTATTGACAGGCCAGTAGCACATATGTACAGTAGGGGATCCAAGAGTTATATTTTGATATTGTAAAAGACCAGCTTAGTAAATGATATTAGAATATGAGAACTGTGGGCTAATTAATCCAATACATTCACAATCAAACATATATGCTGAAGCTGCATGGCAACCTGTTTCTGAATGAGAAGGGTGTCTGGGAACCTGTTCCTGAATATGAAGGCTGTTTGGCAACATGCTCCTGAATGAGGAGGGTGTGGCTTAACCTGTTCCTGAATGACAAGGGTGTTTGGCAACCTATTCCTGAATGAGGAGGTTGTTTGGTTACATGTTCCTGAATGAGAAGGTGTTTGGTAACCTGTTCCTGAATGAGAAGGAGGTTTGGTAACCTATTCTTGAATGAAGAGGGTGTTTGGTAACGTGTTCCTGAATGAGAAGGTGTTTGGTAACCTGTTCCTGAATGAGAAGGAGGTTTGGTAACCTATTCTTGAATGAAGAGGGTATTTCGTAACATGTTCCTGAATGAGAAGGTGTTTTGTAAACGGTTCTCGAATGAGGAGGGTGTGGGGTAACTTGTTCCTGAATGACAAGGGTGTTTGGTAACCTATTCGTGAATGAGGAGGGTGTTTGATAATGTGTTCCTGAATGTGAAGGTGTTTGGTTACCTGTTCCTGAATGAGACGGTGTTTGGTAAACTGTTCCTGAATGAGGAGTGTATGGGGTAACTTATTCCTAAATGTGAAGGTGTTTGGTAAACTGTTCCTGAATGAGGAGGGTGTGGGGTAACCTGTTCTTGAATGACAAGGATGTTTGATAACCTATTCTCGAATGAGGAGGGTGTTTGGTAACGTATTCCTGAATGTGAAGGTGTTTGGTTACCTGTTCCTGAATGAGACAGTGTTTGGTAAACTGTTCCTGAATGAGGAGTGTATGGGGTAACTTGTTCCTAAATGTGAAGGTGTTTCGTAAACTGTTCCTGAATGTGGAGGGTGTGGGGTAATTTGTTCCTGAATGACAAGGGTGTTTGGTGACCTATTCTTGATTGAGGAGTGTGTTTGGTAACTTGTGCCTGAATGTGAAGGTGTTTGGTAAACTGTTCCTGAATGAGTAGGTGTTTGGTAACCTGTTCCTGAATGAGAAGGAGGTTTGTTGACCTATTCTTGAATGAGGAGGGTGTTTGGTAAAGTGTTCCTGAATGAGAAGGTGTTTGGTAACCTGTTCCTGAATTAGAAGGTGTTTGGTAAACTGTTCCTGACTGAGAAGGTGTTTGGTAACCTGTTCCTGAATGAGAAGGAGGTTTGGTAACCTATTCTTGAATGAAGAGGGTGTTTGGTAACGTGTTCCTGAATGAGAAGGTGTTTGGTAACCTGTTCCTGAATGAGAAGGTGTTTGGTAAACTGTTCTTGAATGAGGAGGGTGTGGGGTAACTTGTTCCTGAATGACAAGGATGTTTGGTAACCTATTCTTGAATGAGGAGGGTGTTTGGTAATTGTTCCTGAATGTGAAGGTGTTTGGTAACCTGTTCCTGAATGAGAAGGTGTTTGGTAAACTGTTCCTGACCGAGAAGGTGTTTGGTAACCTGTTCCTGAATGAGAAGGGGGTTTGGTAACCTATTCTTGAATGAAGAGGGTGTTTGGTAACATGTTAGTGAATGAGTAGGTGTTTGGTAACCTGTTTCTGAATGAGAAGGGTGTTTGGTAACCTGTTCTTAAATGAGGAGTGTATTTGGTAACTAGTTTCCGAATGAGAAGGGTGTTTGGTAACCTGTTGTTGAATGAAAAGGGTGTTTGGCATTAAACAGTAAGTAATGAGAGCTAGCTTAAATGGAACAGCGGTTACAGCAGTGATAACCAAAGCCCTATTCATTAGTGAAACTAGATTTAAAAAAAAACAGATGCCATTTAGCCATGAGACTAAACCCTTAGTGAGTGGGAAAATCAATCATCATAACTGATGTGATGCTGATTATCACTGCTAGTCGCTGCTATTATTTTGAAAAAGGGAAATCAACATCTTTCCTTTCATTTTTAAAACAAGGACAACTGAAGACATGTTGCTGTACTAAGCTAATTCCACATTATGGTCTACCCAATGTACTGGTCAAATGCACATTCATGTACAAAGCTGAATTATGGTCAAATGGGACCCTAGGCATGGTCATGGGGTAGTGCCTCATCCCATAGCCATTCAAGTGTCCCCCTACTTTGCAGTGTAAGTGTGTATACCATTTTTCTTTATTCTTCTAATGATTACAGAGATGTGGGTTTAGCTTTAAAACTTTTATTCTAAATTTTGTAACACAAACACTGATGGCCATTTGCAAAATGAAACAGTATCACATTTAAAACAGACTTGGAATAAGCGTCAGTAAACTTCTCTTCCCTTGAAACAAAAACATGCAACCCATTAAACTACAAGAGAAGTGCTGGGATTCATGCTCAAATATAGTAGAGTGAAGTACTAATTAACATTTATTTGATGAGTATAAGAATTCAAAAGAGAAATGTACAACACATTTGCTACGAGCCTGGTACAGACCACTAGACCCTTTCAACCAACAGCTGGGAAATCCTGTCCGGTGAACTAATTTGGCACAGTCACAGAAGACAAATGAAGGCTGGGGGAATCAAACCTGGACTACAGCAAACAGCTGTTTAACAGCTCATAATGTGAGGCATCTGTACAAAGTGTTAAACTGTTGTAGCCCAAACATTGTGCATAGTGCATTTTACACCTCTGCACCTGCCAAAACCCAAGCTAAATTAAAAATGTATTCAAAGTTAAAATATTAACATTAAATTCAAAGACTTCATGCTGTCCAATTTATTCATGTCTAAATAATTAATTGAATATTAAAGAACCAAGTATTGCATCCAGAGAACATGGCCCATGTAATGAAGATTCTATTTCCTACAATCAGTTTTCTTCCTTTACAACATAACTATTGTATGTTCAATCAGAAAATAAAACTTTTCCCCCAGTGTCTCATTCAGTAGACTGTCCAAATATGAACAAGCACCAAAATTAAACATTTTCCCCTGAAGACTTCTTCAATGGTCTGGCCAAGTATGCAAAAGTAACAATCTAAACATTTCCACCCAACAACTCCTGTAGTAGTCTGTCCAAGTATACACATGCACCAAATAAAACATTCCCCCAGTGACCCTTTTAGTAGCTGGTACAAATATGCACAAGCAGAAAAATGAAACATTTTTCCCAATGACCTTTTAAGTAGTAAGTCCAAGTTTGCACAAGAAACAAAATGACAAATTTCTCCAAATGACCTCTTCAGCTATCTGTCCACGTATGTACAAGCAACAAAATTAAACATTTCCCACATGAGACTTTCAGTATTCTGTACAAGTATGCTCAAGCACTGAAATGAAACATTTCCCCAAATGACACATTCAATATTCTGTACAAGTTGTGCACAACCAGCAAAATGAAACATTTTCCCAAATGACCCCATCAGTAGTCCAACTATGCATAAGCACCAAAATGAAACATTTCACTAACAACCTCCTTACTAGACTGTCCAAATATGCATACACACAAAAATGAAACATTTCCCCCAATGGCCCATTCTGTGTTCCACCAAGTATGCATGTGCATTTGAATATGAAGCATTTCTCACAACAACCCCTTTGGTAGTTTCTCAGGTATGCATAACCAGCAAAATAACATATTTACCCAGTGATCCCTTCTGTAGTCTGTCCAGGTACACAAGCACCAAACTAAAAGATATTCTCCCCAAAGACCCCTTCATTAGTCTGTCCAAGTATGCAAAAGCACCAAAATAAAACATTCCACCAACAGGCCGCTTCAATAGTTTGTCCATGCATGTACATCAATTAAATGATACCAAAATGAAACAGTTCCTTCAAAAATCCCTTCAGTAGTTTTGAGTACTTAAATGACACCGAAATGAATAATTTCCCTGAAAGATCCTTTCAGTAGTCTGTTCAAATATGCACTAGCTCTCCAATGTCATGACAATGAATAATTTTCCCCCACAGAGATCCCTTCTGTAGTCAGTCCAAGTATGCATAATCACTTCAATGATATGCAAAAGAGAAATTTTCCCCAACAACCCCATGAGTAGTCTATCCAAGTAAGCACAAACAACAACATGAAGCATATCCCCAAACAACTTCTTCAGTAGTGTCTCCAAATATGCACAAGTACCAACATGAAACATTTCTCCATGAGATCCTTCAGTAGAGTGTTGAAGTAGTTGAAGTCAGGTACTTTTCCTTGTAACAAGTGCAGTGCATGTACATTGATTACTACAGTCCAGGAGTTTGAACATCCAGTGTTGAACTACAGGTTTGAACCCCATCACAAAGGTACATGTGCAAGCAAGAACCTTATATATTTAGCCACATGTCAGAGTTGTACAGTATTCTATGTAGGAATGACTACTAGGACCTTGAGGGAGAGGATACTGGAACATGCTTTAGATATCAGGAAGTGTGATACCAAAAGTGCTTTGGCTAAACACATTGCTAATAATCCAACACATTCATTTGTATTTAGAATCCTACAGACAGTCCCACCTAATTCTAGAGAAGGAGACAATTTCAATGATTTAGAGCTAGTGGAACTCTCTTGGATTTTCAAACTCAAAGCACATTATGAGCCAGGACTTAATCAATATGTTAGTGTAAGGGCTCCGTTGAAAGGACGCAGTGCAAAGTAATTCTCTCAATCATGTCTGATTTTCTTTGAACCATGTCTGATTTTAGTGGCAGTGTATACAGATATATTTATTTGATTGCAATTGTTTATTATTACATTTCTTATTCTATATACAGACTTGGATCAGCAGCTTCTCCTTGACATACTCATAATGTCAGTACAAGAAAGTATAATGTAATTTGTATACCCTATCAGGAGGTTTCAGCCTGCTACGCTTTTGTTAGATTGACAGTTTTATATACACATTTTGATAGTACATGACCATGTATTTGTATAGATTTTTATAGATTTTTATAGATTTTTATAGATACTAGGCTTCATACCAAGTTTTTTCGTTCCATGTTTTTCATACATTGTTTATCTCTTGCAACTTGTGTCTGTTTATGAGTTCCATTTAACACATGCAATTAATTAATTTATTCCAGATGTTTGATCTTATTTGTTCCTTTTCCAGTTCAATGTATTTATGTGTTTATTTGTTACTGCTGTATCACCAAGTGAGCCCTACACATGGCTTCACTAATATGCATACATTTATATTTTCATATACTTTTCTTACACTGTTTATGTTTATTTACTCAGACATATATACATAGGAAAAATTTCATATTGTTGTATTTACACTGTATATTTATATATTTTTATATATTTTCATTTCTACACAATTTTAGACTTATATATAAGCTAGGTTTTCATTTTACTGATAATTCATGTAATAGAGTTTTAAAAGGAAGGGCAGTAATTTTATGCCATTGCCTGACAACATTAGATATTTCAGTTTTTATTTTTATTTTTCTATTGTATTCTACCTCAGCGGCTTTGCACATTCATCATATACTCTCAGGATATATAGGACATAGAGTTTTAAAACATATATTTATTTCAGTCATTAGGACTGGTTGAATAAGAGTTCTTAGGACACATAGTTTTAAGATTAATTACCTTTGTTTCAACTAAGGAGTTTTGTTCATCATTTAACTGTTTGAGCTTTGTTGGTTCTGCATTTATTTATTTATTTATTTATTCCATCTACTCTGCAACATGAGCAACAGTACTTGCCAGTGCTTGGTTTGTTTAATTAAATGATTTTAATCACATGGTTAGGTTTAGATTAATTAAGCTAATTGATCACTTTAGAAATGTGTATATATACTTGGTTTTAGAAGATGTTTGTTGTAAGGATCTGAAGAAGCGTGTCTTGGTACACGTGAAAGCGCTTATCTGTTCACAATAAATACTTTTTATCCATTTATTGTGGTGGTCGACTTCCAGTTTGTATCCTCACTTTGACTTCATTTATTTCTGGAGAAGACCTTTGGGCTACAGTGACTGTGTGTTTCAGATTTATTTTTTTTTTTTTTTTTTTTTTTGCTTTGAGTCACCAAAGCCACACGATGGATAATTCTTCGATAGAACTTGATTTTGCACCGGAGAAAACGGATCACAGGAGGAAATGGGAAACAGTGTTGGATACACGAGATAATCCTTTCCTTGCCATGGAACTTTTTGTCACAGATTCCAATGTCAATGTGACTAATACTGACAACCTACGTGAGTTCAATGTGAGTATGAAGGAGTTAGAGAACATGCTGTATAAGCTACAAAGGTTTACTTGGCAGAGAAGACACTTAGAAGCATGTTTGCACTTTAAAATAGTGCCGAGAGGGATGAGAGTTCTCTGCATGCCCACCTATGGCGACAGCCATCCAGATCTATTGAAGAGGTGGCAGCAGTTGAACCTAGAACTTAGCTACAATTATATAAGATTATTGCTGGATTATTTCTCTCCTCTAGAGAAAGAACTGAGTACTAAGGCTGAAGTTCTATACAATACTTTACATGATAAATTTAAAGGGGCGATGTATACACAACGTATAGAATCCCTGTTAAACCAAACCTGTGCGTATGGTGAGAGGTTACAACAAATTAAAATGCGGAAACTCCAAAGAGACTATTTCGATTTCACAAATAGTCAAGTCTTTGTATGGCCAAGAGTTAGGAACAACAGGGAGACTGAGTTTGTAGCTAACAATACTGCAGATATCTCTCATAATGAAGCATTTGCTCCTATGACAAGCCTGAATGACAGTACTGCTTTAAATGATCTGCCTGCAGCTTTGGGGATGATGACGTCATCAGAAAGAGCGTCAGGCACTCCCACAGTGGATTCTGAAAGCACACCACCGCCAAACCAACTAGCTTTACCACGATCTATTTCAAACAACACTGGAGCTAAACCGAAGATAGCACAGACCCACATCGAGCGTTTTTTACCCCTACCTGTACAGAACGCACAAGGAGCGAGGGGGAGGTCAGACAGCAGAGACAGATTCAAGAGGAAGCTGTCGGGAGAACAACAGAGCCGGAGAGGTCGAGGAAGGAACGGAGCAACTTAGTGGTCAATTTATCAAGGTACTGTTTAACACCTATGGACATTGAGCTATTAAATAGAGGTATGAATTACATTCCTGCTCAGATCAGCAACATTTCAGAAGTCTTGAAAGACTTGAGACTGTTTCTACGCAATGTTTCTCTGAAACTACTTTTTAACAGTAAGAGAGTTTCAGATGAAGCCTCCGATAACACCATTGTGTCTTGTTTTAAGAAAAAGAGTACTTTCACGCCAGCTTTAAATCCTGTAGCTGAATGTTTTTTAAAGGTCTGTGAAGATGATTTATACAAGTACTACTATGATTTTAAACATAGTGCATTGTTTTCCAATACACATACCACTGAATGGGATAGGATTTATTCTTTAAAACGGAATAGTGATTTGGTAATAAAATCAGCAGATAAGGGGGGAGCTATTGTTTTACTAGACACCGAAGCATATCAAGATGCAATGCTCACCTTACTGAAGGAGATCACTACATACAAACCCATCAGTCATTTAGAACTTACCAGAATTGTTTATGTAGTACACCAAGATCTCTATGAGTATTTAATGTGCAGACAAATAGATTATGATCTATACCAGTACTTTTTTATAGAGAAACCTCGGATACCATACATTAAAGGCTTGCGAAAATACACAAAGGCATACACCCACCACCTATGAGACCCATAGTTGTGGGACAAGGTTGGGTTACTGAGACATTATCCGTCTTTATAGAGAAGAAACTGAGACCGCTAGTCAGTGAGACTACATCAATCTTAAAAGATACTTATGAGTTGCTAGATTGCTTAAGTGAATATCACCATACAAACATGGAGGGTTTACTCTTTGTGACCCTGGATGTAAAGAACCTGTTCACTGCAATACCCAATAGTTTTGGCTTAGAAGCTCTGAGGGACATTATAAATAAGAGTCAGAAGTTCAACTCTAGTGAAGAGGGATTATTATGTGCTATCATGGAACTTGTTTTAACCAACAATGTTTTTAAGTTTAGAGACCAACTGTATTTGCAACAGTGGGGGGTAGCCATGGGCACCCCCTGCGCCAACACTTACGCGAATATAGTCATGCTGTATTGGGAGCAGAAACATTTGTTCACACATGATAGTTTCAAGAAAATTAGCCTCTATAAATGCTTTGTTGATGATGTTCTTTTATTTTGGCATGGGAGCATATCTGAGCTTCTAGTCTTTATAGAACAGTTAGAATCTACCACTGACTTTCTGAGTTTCACGATATGTCATGACCTACAGAGTATAGATTTTCTAGATGTGAGATTATATAAGAACATGAATCATAAGATTGAGACAACCATTTTCAGAAAGGAATGTTGGAGGAACACCCTACTCCAGTTTAGTAGTATGCATCCCAGATACGTATTTGATAGCATAATGAAGAGCCAATTCACCAGGATAAAGAGGCTATGTCACAACAGTGTTGAACTCGATAAACAGAGCAGTTTTTTAGAGCAATGTTTTTTGGACAGAGGCTATGACAAAGAAAAGATTAGGAAGGTCAAGAATCAGGTTCTATTCAATGAAGAGACTGCTTTAGTTGGCAATCACATAAGAACGTTTGGTTTTCGTGGCAAGAAGTCCTTTGACAGTTCCAGAGTCAGAATCAATCTCAGATATACCAGTGACATCCATCACATTAAAGATATTATTCTAAGCAATTGGCATATCCTCTTGACTGATCAACAGTTAGCAATGATAGTGGGCTCCACACCTTCATACACATTTCGTAACAGTAAGAATCTCAGTAGACTCCTATGTATAGAGTCTAATAATGTTAACAAGAATATAAGCATTAACAAGGATGTGAAGTCAGGTACTTTTCCTTGTAACAAGTGCAGTGCATGTACATTGATTACTACAGTCCAGGAGTTTGAACATCCAGTGTTGAACTACAGGTTTGAACCCCATCACAAAGGTACATGTGCAAGCAAGAACCTTATATATTTAGCCACATGTCAGAGTTGTACAGTATTCTATGTAGGAATGACTACTAGGACCTTGAGGGAGAGGATACTGGAACATGCTTTAGATATCAGGAAGTGTGATACCAAAAGTGCTTTGGCTAAACACATTGCTAATAATCCAACACATTCATTTGTATTTAGAATCCTACAGACAGTCCCACCTAATTCTAGAGAAGGAGACAATTTCAATGATTTAGAGCTAGTGGAACTCTCTTGGATTTTCAAACTCAAAGCACATTATGAGCCAGGACTTAATCAATATGTTAGTGTAAGGGCTCCGTTGAAAGGACGCAGTGCAAAGTAATTCTCTCAATCATGTCTGATTTTCTTTGAACCATGTCTGATTTTAGTGGCAGTGTATACAGATATATTTATTTGATTGCAATTGTTTATTATTACATTTCTTATTCTATATACAGACTTGGATCAGCAGCTTCTCCTTGACATACTCATAATGTCAGTACAAGAAAGTATAATGTAATTTGTATACCCTATCAGGAGGTTTCAGCCTGCTACGCTTTTGTTAGATTGACAGTTTTATATACACATTTTGATAGTACATGACCATGTATTTGTATAGATTTTTATAGATTTTTATAGATTTTATAGATACTAGGCTTCATACCAAGTTTTTTCGTTCCATGTTTTTCATACATTGTTTATCTCTTGCAACTTGTGTCTGTTTATGAGTTCCATTTAACACATGCAATTAATTAATTTATTCCAGATGTTTGATCTTATTTGTTCCTTTTCCAGTTCAATGTATTTATGTGTTTATTTGTTACTGCTGTATCACCAAGTGAGCCCTACACATGGCTTCACTAATATGCATACATTTATATTTTCATATACTTTTCTTACACTGTTTATGTTTATTTACTCAGACATATATACATAGGAAAAATTTCATATTGTTGTATTTACACTGTATATTTATATATTTTTATATATTTTCATTTCTACACAATTTTAGACTTATATATAAGCTAGGTTTTCATTTTTACTGATAATTCATGTAATAGAGTTTTAAAAGGAAGGGCAGTAATTTTATGCCATTGCCTGACAACATTAGATATTTCAGTTTTTATTTTTATTTTTCTATTGTATTCTACCTCAGCGGCTTTGCACATTCATCATATATTCTTAGGATATATAGGACATAGAGTTTTTAAAACATATATTTATTTCAGTCATTAGGACTGGTTGAATAAGAGTTCTTAGGACACATAGTTTTAAGATTAATTACCTTTGTTTCAACTAAGGAGTTTTGTTCATCATTTAACTGTTTGAGCTTTGTTGGTTCTGCATTTATTTATTTATTTATTTATTCCATCTACTCTGCAACATGAGCAACAGTACTTGCCAGTGCTTGGTTTGTTTAATTAAATGATTTTAATCACATGGTTAGGTTTAGATTAATTAAGCTAATTGATCACTTTAGAAATGTGTATATATACTTGGTTTTAGAAGATGTTTGTTGTAAGGATCTGAAGAAGCGTGTCTTGGTACACGTGAAAGCGCTTATCTGTTCACAATAAATACTTTTTATCCATTTATTGTGGTGGTCGACTTCCAGTTTGTATCCTCACAGACAAGTATACACATGCACCAAATAAAACATTCCCCCAGTGACCCTTTTAGTAGCTGGTACAAATATGCACAAGCAGAAAAATGAAACATTTTTCCCAATGACCTTTTCAGTAGTAAGTCCAAGTTTGCACAAGAAACAAAATGACAAATTTCTCCAAATGACCTCTTCAGCTATCTGTCCACGTATGTACAAGCAACAAAATTAAACATTTCCCACATGAGACTTTCAGTATTCTGTACAAGTATGCTCAAGCACTGAAATGAAACATTTCCCCAAATGACACATTCAATATTCTGTACAAGTTGTGCACAACCAGCAAAATGAAACATTTTCCCAAATGACCCCATCAGTAGTCCAACTATGCATAAGCACCAAAATGAAACATTTCACTAACAACCCCCTTACTAGACTGTCCAAATATGCATACACACAAAAATGAAACATTTCCCCCAATGGCCCATTCTGTGTTCCACCAAGTATGCATGTGCATTTGAATATGAAGCATTTCTCACAACAACCCCTTTGGTAGTTTCTCAGGTATGCATAACCAGCAAAATAACATATTTACCCAGTGATCCCTTCTGTAGTCTGTCCAGGTACACAAGCACCAAACTAAAAGATATTCTCCCCAAAGACCCCTTCATTAGTCTGTCCAAGTATGCAAAAGCACCAAAATAAAACATTCCACCAACAGGCCGCTTCAATAGTTTGTCCATGCATGTACATCAATTAAATGATACCAAAATGAAACAGTTCCTTCAAAAATCCCTTCAGTAGTTTTGAGTACTTAAATGACACCGAAATGAATAATTTCCCCTGAAAGATCCTTTCAGTAGTCTGTTGAAATATGCACTAGCTCTCCAATGACATGAAAATGAATAATTTTCCCCCACAGAGATCCCTTCTGTAGTCAGTCCAAGTATGCATAATCACTTCAATGATATGCAAAAGAGAAATTTTCCCCAACAACCCCATGAGTAGTCTATCCAAGTAAGCACAAACAACAACATGAAGCATATCCCCAAACAACTTCTTCAGTAGTGTCTCCAAATATGCACAAGTACCAACATGAAACATTTCTCCATGAGATCCTTCAGTAGAGTGTTGAAGTACTCAGAAGCACCACAATGGAATATTTCCCTAAAGAGCCCGGCAGTAGTCTGTCCAAGTGTGTCCAAGCATGAAAATGAAACATTTCCCCATCTAATGCAGTGATCTGTTCAAGTATGCACACACACCAGAATGAAACATGTCAACCAACAACACCTGCAGTATAGGAACTAAACATCCCTGCTAATGACTCCTTCACTAGTCTTTTCAACTAAGCACAAGCACCAAAATGAAACACTTTTCCTAAAGACCCCTTCTGGAGTCTGTCCAAGTATGCACAAACACCACAAAGGAAATGTTTCTCCCCAAACAATGCCTTCAGTGGTCTGGCCAAGAAAGCACAAGCACCAAAATGAACCGTCTCCCCTAATGACTTTCTCAATAGTCTGTCCAAGTATTCACTAGCACCAACATTAAACATTTCCCCATTTGACTCCTTCAATATTTTGTCCAAGTATGCACAAGAGCACCAGAATGAAACATTTCCCACCAGCAGCCCCTTCAGTATTCTTTGCAAATCTGCACAGGCACCAAACTGAAACATTTCAGCCAAGGACCCCTTCAGTAGTCTGTCGAATTATGCGTAATCATGAAAATGCAGGCATTTCCCCAATGTCCCCTTCCATACTCTGCACAAGTATACAGAAGCACAAAATGATAAATTTCCCCCCAACTACCCTGTCTGTCCAAGTACACACAAGAACCAAAATTAAGCATTCTCTCCCAGAGACTCCAGTTTGCACAAGAACCAAAATGACAAATTTCCCCAAATAACCCTTTCAGCCATATGTACAAGTATATACAAGCACCAAAATTAAACATTTCCCCCAATGATGCATTCAGTATTCTGTACAAGTGTGCATAAACACCAAAATGAAACATTTTCCCAACTGACCCCTTCAGTAGTCTAACTATGCACAAACACCAAGATAAAACATTTCTTCCAACAGCCCATTAAGTAGTCCATCCAAGTATGCTCATGCTCCAAACACAAAAAGTATCTCTAAATAACCTCTGCAGGAGTCTGTCCAATTATGCAGAAGTACCAAAATGAAACATTATGCCAATGGCCCCTTCAATAATCTGTCCAAGTGTGCAAAAACACCAGAATGAAATATTTCCTGTAACGACTGCTTTCTGAAGTCTGTCTATGCATTTCCACCAAAATTAAAAATTTAATCCCAAAATAGTAGACAGTGCAAGTATAGGCAAGATAAAAAATGAAACATTTCTGCAAACATCCCATTCAGTAGTCTCTCCCAAGTATGTACTAGCACCAAAATGTAAGAGTTTCAACCCAGCAACTAATTCAGTGGCCTGTCCAAGTATGCACAACAACCAAAATGTAATATTTCTCCTCAAAGGGCCCTACGGTAGTCTGTCCAGGTATGTACAAGCACCAAAATGAAACATTTCCTCAAATGACCCCTGCAATAGTCTGTCCAAGAATGCAGAAGGACCAAATGAAACATTTCCCCTACAGTCCTTTCAGTAGTATGTACGAGTATGTATAATAGATAAAATGAAACACTTGTGACAGTGACCCCTTCAGTGATCTCTCCAGGTATGTATAAGCACCAAAATGAAACATTTCCCCCAAAGACCTTTTCAGTAGTCCGTTCAGGAATCTACAAGCACCAAAATGAAACATTCCTCCCTTCAAACTCTTCAGTAGTCTGTCCAACTGTGCACAAGCACAAACCCAAAACATTTCCTCTAATGATGTCTTCAGTAGTTTGCCCAAGTATTCACAATTTCTAAAATTAAACATTTAGTAATAATCTCTTCAGCACTCTGTCCAAGTATGCACAAGCTCCAAAGTAAAAGATTTCACTGAACTACCACTTCAGTATTGTAAGTATGCACAAGAAGCAAAAAGAAACATTTTCACTCAACAACCCCTTCAGTAGTTTATCCAAGTATGTACATACAGTAAAATTAAATATCTTCCACAATAACCCATTCAACACTCTGTATAAGTAAGCAAACGTGGTAAAATTACACATTTCTCACAACAGTCCCTTCCTATAATGACCATTCCTACAACGACCCATTAAGTATACTGTCCAAGAATACAAAAGCAGCAATTTGAAACATTTCTAGCAAAGAAAACTTAAGAACTCTGTACAAGTATGCACAAGCATCAAAATGTAACATTTCCTCTGACCCCTTCCACAGTCTTTTGAAGTATACACAAATGCCAAAATGAAAAATGTATCCCATTACCCCCATCGATAGTCTGTCCAAGTGTGCACAAGCACTAAAATGATACATTTCCCCCAACAACCCCTTCAGTAGTCCTTCCAAGTACAGAGAAGAACCACATTGAAACATTATTTCCTAACGACCCTTCAGTGGTCTGTCAAGGTATTCACAACACAAAAATAAAACTTTTCCCAACCAAACCGTTTAGTCTGCCCAAGTATGCACAAGCACTAAAATGACGCATCTCCCCAATGACTCATTCATTAGTGTGTGCAAGTAGGGACAAGAACCCAAATGAAGTATTTCTCTCAATGACCTCTGCAGTATTATGTCCAACTATACACAGGCACCAGAATGAAACATTTCCCTGACTGAACTCTTCAGTACTCTGTACTTATACATATGTACCAGATGTACTTATACATGTGTACCAGAATGAAACATTTCCCTGACTGAACTCTTCAGTACTCTGTACTTATACATGTGAACCAAAATGAAACATTGCCCCCACAACCCCTTAAGTGGTTTGTCAAGTATGTACAACTACCAAAATGAAACATTTCCCTCAATAACTACTGCAGTAGTCTGAATAGCGCAAGCAGAAACAAATGAAAAAAATACCCCAAACAGCTCACTCAGAAGTCTGTCCAACTATGCATAAGCACCAAAATGAAACATTTCCTCCAATGACCACTTCAGTTGTCTGTCCAAGTATGCAGTAACAGCAAAATGAAAATGCCATCCTGCTTGCATGTGTTTACGTTCATAGACTACTGAAGGGGTCATGGGGAAATGTTTAATTTTGGTGCTTTTGCACTTTCAGACAGACCACTGAAGGGTTCATTGTAGGGAAGTATTTAATTCTAGTGCTTGTGCATACCAAATGAAGCATTTTCCTCAACACATTCAGCAGTTTGTGTAAGGGTGCACAAGGACCAAAATTAAACATTTCTTCCACTGACCCCTTGAACCATTAAAGTATGCACAATCACCAAAATGAAACATTTTTCCTCAACAACCTATTCAGCAGTTTGTCCAAGTATACAGAAGCACTAGAATGAATCAATTTCCCTAGTGACCCCTTCAGTAGTCTGTACAAGTAAGAGCAAGGACTTAAATAAAACATTTTTGACAAATGACCCCTTTAGCAGTCTGTCCAATTATGGAGAAATAAAAAAATGAAATATTTCCCCCAACATCACATTTAGTAGTCTGTCCAGGCTTGCACAAGCAATAAAATGAAAACATTTCCCCTACAAGCTTTTCAGTAGTCTGTCCAAGTATGCTCAAGCACCAAAATGAAACATTTCCCCCCCAAATGATATCTTCAGTAGTTTGTCCAAGTATGCACAAGCACCAAAATGAAACATTTACCTTAATTTCATGACACCCATGCAGATGGATAATACAGTTACAACTGCTGAATCCTACACAAATGCACTCTATAAGCAGTTACACAAGTGCATGGATCGTGCTATCCCAAACAGAACCAAGACGCTATCCTTCAAAGAAAGGAAGCCAATCTGGTGGTCCTCTGTATAAACAAACTCTACAACAGAAGGAAGAAACTGTTGCAAAAGAGAGTAAAGTCCCATTCAGTAAGAAGCTGAGATATTTTATAAGATCCTCCAAAGCTAGCTATGAAAACAAAATCACCACTAATTCTAAGGACAACCACAAAGCATTCTATAGCTATGTCAAGAATCTCAATGGCAACACCCAGATCTGCTCTGAGTTACAGCACAACAGCATGAAAATTACAGAACCAACTGATATTGCCAACATCTTGGCAGATAGATCCAGTGCTAACTTTACCCCCCCACCCCCTAAAGGGCCCATATCTATACAGGAGGAATGCAGAGTCCCTGTAATCACAACTACGCCGGTAAAAACTGCACTCTCTAAAGCCAAAAACACAACATCCATGAGACCGGACAACATCCCAGGCTGCGTTTTACATGCTGAACCTGATTGACTTCTTTGAGGCAGTCACCAAAGCCGTAGATGAGGGTAAGGTGGTTCACACAGCCTATCTTGACCTCGCCAAAGCTTTCAACACCATTCCCCATTCTGGAATTATAGCTAAACTCCCTAAACTAGGTATAAATCCCTATATCACAAGATGGGTTGCCAACTGGCTCACTGACAGAACCCACATTGTAAAAGTTGCAGACTCCAAATCTGACCTCAAAACAATGACAAGTGGAGTACCACAGGGTTCTGTCCTGGGACCTCTCCTGTTTGGTATCCACTTCTCTGAAGTACAGGCTAACACAGAAGGCCTCTGGCTAATGAAGTTCACAGATGACTGCAAACAAGGAGCCATAGTCAAGTCCTCAAATGATGTGGACATCCTACAGAAGGGCCTCGCTGAGACAGACGCTTGGTGTCAGAGCCATGGCCTCAAGCTCAATGCCAAAGTGCAGTGTCATCCCCTTTGGTAAAAACTCTGTACCCATGAACTACCACATAGGCAGCAATCTACTTAACACCGAATGTGGGATAAGAGACTTTAGGACCCAGGTGAACAGTAGTCTCTCCCTTGATAGTCGCATCGCCGCAGTAGTCAGGAAGTCCTTCTACGTGGCACACCTCATCATAAAAGGGTTCTCATCCAGGAAAAAAGAGGTCATTGTTCCCCTCTACTTGACACTCATTAGACCCATTATAGAGTACAACGCCCCTTTTGGAATGTACCTCACAAGACATCTGCAGCAGCTGGAAAGGCCACAGAAGTACCTCACAAAGAGGATTACTGGCCTCAAACAAATGCTCTACACTGACCGTCTCAAATAACTCCAGCTTTACTCTGTAGCATATCACCTACTCCGAGGTGATCTCTGCCTAACATATAAAGCTATGTCAAACCCAGAGCTGTTGGACATGCTACACCTAAAGAAATCCCAATCCCTCCGAGCTACATGCTCTAGGGACCTAAACCTTGTCACCACAATAAACAGGACATGCTGGAGGGATAGATTACTGTTCCAGAGACTTCCCATACTCTGGAACAGGCTACCCATCTATGTCAAGCAAAGTTCTTCCTTAGCACGCTTCAAGAAAAATCTTGATGGGTGGATGGGAAATAGGAAATACACCCTGGGGATCACTTCTGTCTCTCTGCTTGACAGTGGCACAGGAAAATAACTTTTTCGGGTGGCGTAAGCCAGAGAATCTTGTTGGCTAGGCTTACGTAGGCCCTTGGGCTGATAGCCTAGTACCTCGCTATGAACGACTTCTTCAGTAGTCTGTCCAACTATGCATGTATACCAAAATAAAACATTTCTCAGACAACCCCTTCAGCAGTCTGTCAAATATGCACAACCACCAAAATGAAACATTTCCCTCAATAAACTCCTACACAATCCCTAAAATGAAAATTTTACCTAGCGACCAACTCAGTAGTCAGGCCGGATATGCTTAAGCACCAAAATTAAACATTTCCCCAGTGACCACTTCAATTGTCTGTCCACGTATGCAGAAACAGAAAAATGAAACATCTGCCCCATTTTCCTATGCAGTCATCTGTAAAATCTTCAAAAGCACCACAATGAAATATTTCCGTATGACCCTTCAGTAGTCTATGCAAGTATGCACAATCACTAAAATCAAACATTTTCCCCCAATGAACCATTGTGCAGTTTGTCAAAGTATGCATAAGCACCAAAGTGAAAGCTTTCCCTCCAATAACCCCTTCAGTAGTCTGAACAACTATGCACAAGTCTGAAAATGGAACATTCCCACCAGTGCCCCCTGCAGTGGTCTGTCCAACTACGGACAAGAACCCAAATGAAAGGTTTCTCTCAACGACCCCTTCAGTAGTCTGCCCAAGTTTGCACAAGCACCAAAATTAAACATTTCTCCCCAACAATCCCTTCATTGGTCTGTCCAAGTATTTCCAAGCACAAAAATGAAATATTCCCCCTAACATCCCCTGCAGTAGAGGGTTAAAGTATGTATAAGCACTGAAAGGAAACATTTTCCCCATGATCTCTTCAGTGCTCCTTCCAAGAATGCACAAGGACCAAAATGAAACATCACTCCCATTGGCCCCTGCAATAGTCTCTCCAAAGATGCGCAGGAACCAAAAAGACACATTTTTCCCAATAACCCCTTCAGTGGTCTGTCAAAGTATGGACAGGCAAAAAATAAAACATTTTCCCCAACATCCCCTTCATTAGTCTGTCCAAGTTTGCACAAGCACCAAAATGAAACATTTTGCCCCAATGACCACTTCAGTAGTTTGTCCAAGTATGCACAGGCACCAAAATGAAGCATTTTCCCAAACAACCTCTTGAGTAGTCTGTCCAAGTATGCAGAAACACTTAAATGAAACATTTCCCCAAATGACCACTTCAGTAGTCTGTCAAGTGTACAAAAGCAGCAAAATGAAACATTTCCCCCAGTGTCATCTTCAGTAGTCTCTCCAAGTTTACACAAGCACCAGAGTTAAACAGCTTCCTCCAGTAACTCCTTCAGTAGTCTCTCCAAGTTTACACAAGCACCAAAGTTAAACAGCTTCCTCCAGTAACTCCTTCAGTAGTCTGTCCTAGTATACACAAGCACCAAAATGAAACATTTCCCTCAAAAGACCCTTTAGTAATCTGTCCAAGAATGCACAAGCACCAGAATTTAATATTTCCTCCAACAACTGCTTTCAGAAGTCTGTGTGTACATGTAGAAGAACCAAAACAAAAAATGTCCTAAATGACCCCTTCAGTAGTCTAAGTTTACACAAGCACCAAAATGAAACATTTCCCCCCAAAGATCCCTTTGGTAGTCTGTCCAAATATGCACAAATAATAAAATGAAACATTTCCCCCCAAAGATCCCTTCGGTAGTCTGTCCAAATATGCACAAGTAATAAAATGAAGCATTTTCCAAAACAACCCCTTCAGTTGTCTGACCAAGTATGGACAGGCACCAAAATGAAATATTTTCTGCCCAGCAATGCTTTCACTACTGTGTCCAAGTATATTCAAGAACCAAAATGAAAAATGTCCTTCAACGACCCCTGCAGTTTTCTGTCCAAGTATGCACACTCACCAAAATAAAAAATTTCCAGCAAGGACCCCTACAGTAGTCTGTCCAAGAATGCACAATCACCAATTGAAACATTTTCACTAATGACTCCTTCAGTAGTCTGTTCAAGTATGCACAAGCACCAAAATGAAAAAATATATTCCAACAAATGCGCCTTCAATAGTCTGTCCAAGTATGAACAAACATAAACATGAAGCATTTTCCCAAACAACCTCTTCAGTTGTCTGACCAACTATGCACAAGCACCAAACTGAAACATTTCCCCCAACAACCCCTTCAGCAGTCTGTCCAAGTGTGTACAAGCACCAGAATGAAACATTTCCCCCAATGATCCCTTCAGTAGTCTCTCCAAGTATAAAAAAACACCAAATGAAACATTTCTCCCAACAACCCATCTATTAGTTTCTCCAAGTATGCACAAGCAACAAAATGAAACATTTCTCCAATGTGCCCTTCAGTGGTCTGTCTAAGCATGGCCAGGCACCAAAATGAAACATTCCACCAAACAACTCTTTTACTAGTGTGTCTAAGTATCCACAACCCCCAAAATCAAATATTTCTGTCAATGACCCCTGCAGTTGTCTGTCCAAGTATGTATAATCCCCAATTGCAATATTTTCACCAATGACTATTTCTGTAGTATGTCCAAGTATGCACAAGCACCAGAATGGTCCTGTCAGTGGTTAAGTGCACCTGCACATCATGACCAGTGTGCACGTCTTTAATATATAGTGAAACTCCACTTCCTTCGGCTTTAATGCCTACAGTTTGGGGCCTGAATGTATGACAGGATGAGTAACAAGTTAAGGCTGGGGTGCTCGTTGCAGCTTTAAACCAGGTTTCTGTGACTGCTCAGATGTCAGCATTTCCCAGGGTTAAGAATGCTTGCAATGAGTGCAGTTTCATGTTTAGACTCCTAGCATGTAGTAGCATGACCTTTAATTTGAATTTTGTTGACATTTTTTATGTTATTAGTTTTAACCTGATCACTTTTCATAAAAAAGGCACTATGGGGGAGGCAGGAGCCTATGCCAGAAGCCTGAAGCCCAAGTGACACAGATGCAGGACATCTCTGAGAAAGCATCGTGGTCTGTAAAATGAAATATTTCCCCCAGTGACCTCTTTAGCTGCGTGTCCAAGTATGCAAAAGCACCAAAAAATGAAACGGTTCCCTCAACAACCCCTTTAGTAGTCTGTATAAATGTGCTTGTACACCATAGGTTCATAGGTTGATACTAGGCTGTCGGCCCAAGGGTCTATACAAGGCTAGCCATAACAATTTCCTGGATATTTCTTCCCACAATATTTACTTCTCTGGACCCCTGTCTAGCAGGGTGACTGACATGATCCCTGGGGTGAATTTCCTATCTCACATCCAATCATCAAGGTTCCTTTTGAAGAGGGCCAATGAGGTGCGCTACTTGACATGTATGGGCAGTCTATTCCAGAGTATGGGGAGTCTCTGGGTTAGGAACCTATCCCTCCAACATGTTTTGTTCATTGTGATGACAAGGTTTAGATCCCTGGAGAGTGTCGCTCTGAGGGATTGGAATTTCCTTAAGTAGAGCATGTCCAACAGCTTAGGGTTTAACATGGCCTTGTATGTTAAACAGAGATCGCCTCTGAGTAGACGATATGCCACAGAGTATAGCTGGAGTTTTTTTAGATGGTCAGCATAAATGACACACATCTCCTAACAACTCCTTCAGTAGTCTGTCAAGTATGTGTAAGCACCAAAGTGAAACATTTCCCCACAACATTTCTTCAGTAGTCTGTCCAACTAAGCACTAGCACCAGAATGAAACATTTCCATCTATGACCCCTTTAGTACTCTCTGCAAGCATATACAAGCACCATAATGAAACATTTTCCCCAATGTCCCCTGCAGTAGTCTGTCCAATAGTGCATGCAGACCAAAATGATATACTTCCTCCAGTGATCCCTTTAGTAGGCAGTGCAAGTATGCACAAGCACCAGAATAAAACATTTTCCCCAAATGACCCTTTTGGTAGTTTAGTATTCATCAATCTCAGGATCCAGTTTGTTTAGAAGGAAACAAAAAAAGAAAGAAAGGAAGAAGTTCGCAACAAATATCAAGGAAAAAAGAAACTGACCAATGTCTGTAAAGGAAAGAGAATACGTAGTAAAAAGGACACTGCTTTGTTATGTAACACACTGGTGACAGGGAATGAAGATATCTGTCTATCAGAAAACCCTCAGTCTCCAGAAAAAGGCACCACCTTTCCAATGCAGAAGGTAGAAAAAAAGAGGCAAGGGGCAGGTGAAAAGGAAGAAATCAAAACTGAACCTGGAACGATTGAAGAACATTACTGTAAGAAAAAAGAGGAGAAAGACTTAGATTTACACCACCAGTGGGATGAGAATTTAATAAACAATGAAAACAGTAGGCTTAATAAGACTAATAGTGATGAAGATCTATCCTTCATAACAATTGATAGAGCAGATATTACTGTATTAGAAGCTGAAGATTCTTCCGAGCTGGTCAGCAAAGACATTCTTGTAATTGGAGATTCAGTTATTAGAGGAACTGATACGTATATTTGCAGAGATGATAATGAACATTGAATAGTGTTATGCTGGCCAGGAGTGAAAATAGATGTGAGACAAGCCTTGGAACACCTTAATGTAAAGAAGTACGGATCCATTTTTACTCATGTTGGTACAAATGATGTCATCCACAAGGATTCTCTGACTGTAAGTAGGGAACTGGCAGCCATCTTAGATAGTATTGCTCATACTGCTGGTAGGACGTGTTGTTCACAAATCACCCATAGAAAGGATAGTCAGGTCATTGGAAATGAAAACATTTTTTTTGGTAAATACCTACATGGAAAAAATTTCATCTTTTAAAAAATAGAAATGTGTAGAGCATCCAAAACTAGTTTTGGACACGTGTGTTCAGGCAGGATGGTATACATTTGTCTAGATCAGGGAAGAGAATTTTTGCAGCAGATACCTTGCAATATTTGACAAACACTAAGCAGGATTTTTGCCATGTCGAAAGTTTAACAGCGCACAGATAGCAATATTTGATGCCTCTCTGATGGTTGTTAATGCCGGGAGCATTAATAATGAAGTTTTTTTATTGGAAGATTTACTACATTCCCACAAGATTCATGTTGTTATTGTTTGTGAAACATGGTTAAAGAACAATGACTGGAAACCAGTTCTATCAAGGTATAAATATTTTTACTGTAACAGACATTCTAATAAAAATCAGGTGGAGGTGTTATGATAGGGATTAAAGATAGCTACGAGACCTGTGATTATTACATGTTCAGTGATAACACCAATACAACAGACTGTGTGACTGTGACAATAAAGACAACCCTGGAACATATAACAATTGTTGGAGTGTACAGACCACCAAAGTCAAGTGCAGATGACCTAGAGGAATTCATACATTTTTTACATGAAACACAGGAGGAATGAATAATATTTGCAGGGGACTTCAATTTACCAGAAACAGACCAGTATAATATTTATTCTACAATGTTAATAAGGAAATTATTCACAGCATATATTCAGGAACAACAATTGCTTCTGATTGTAAAAAAAACTACCGGGGACGGAACATACTAGACATTGTTTGTGTTCCCAAAGAAATTACTGTAACTTCAAGTCAAGTTTTACCTCTATCGATGTGCAGTGATCATGGAGTTGTAAAGGTTAATTTGTTGCTAGGTAATTCTGCCAAACTGAAATCCAAGCCAATGCACAGGTTAATTACAGATTATAGGAAGCAAAAATGTTGCTATATAAAACTAACTGGAGTGAGGTGTGCAGTGGAAAAACTGCAGATGGAATGTGGAAAGTTTTGAAAGAAATTGTTTTGAGTGCAAAAAAAAAAAAGAAATGTTTAGCATCGGGAACTAGGCATACAACATCATGGGAATATATTTCCATAAGAACAAGATATCTGATTAAGGTATGAGACAAAAAATATAAGAAATGGAAGAGAGGTCGAACTACAACTTTGGAAACTGAAATAAGTTGGACAAACAGATTAAGCACAGTGTGAGACAAGATCAAGAAACATTTAAAGAAAATGTATATAAAGATATTGAGCATAATAGGAAACCTTTTTATAGATACATAAGATGTGGAAGGAGTAAAGACACACAAATTGATAAACTGTGTGCAGATTCTAAAATTTATTCTCAGACACAACATATTATAGATATGTTTACAAAATCTTATGCAAAACAGTTTGGCTCCACAAATGGGCTGGTAAGTTGTCCTAGTGACATCCACGTAACCCCAGATACTGGAATCAAATTAGATTATATTGAAAAAGAACTGTGCAAACTGGATCCAAACAAAGCACAGGGAGGAGACAGAATTAGTAACAATGACCTGAGAACACTTCAGCAAGAACTTACAGTACCATTATATCTATTATTCACTAGGTCATATAAATATGGGGAGATTCCTCAAGATTGGAGACATGCGCTTATTAAACCTGCTTTTAAGGGAAAGGGGAGTAGGACAAACCCAGAGTCATATAGACCCTAAGTCTAATTTCATGTTGTGCTAAAATAATGGAGAAGGTAATATTGGATATGTTATTGCCAGAAATGGATAGGTTGAGACTTGAAACCATATATCAGCATGCATATGTTGAATACAGATCTATTACCACATGTAACATGATGTTCTATAACAATATAATAACAGCTATGAATGAAAAATTGTGCCATGATGTAATTTATATAGACTTAACGTTAGCATTTGACAGGGTCATACACATAACACTGAACAATAAATTAGAACAACTAGGTATTGATATACTCTTAATAAGATGGATAGCCTGCATGGCTTACAAATAGGACATGGCAAGTATCACACACCAACTGGACAGGTGAAATCCTTGGTTACAGTCAAGGTGTCCCACAGGGCTCTGTACCAGGCACTTACTTGTTTAGATTGTATCTTTCAGATCTTACTTTTTCATCTGAGGTGTTTTACAGTCTATATGCATATGACCTGAAATTGGGTAAACTGATTACAAGTGTTACAGATAAGGCATGTCTGCAAAATAATTTGACTAAATTGACCATTTGGGCACAGGAGAATAATATGTTGATAAATACCTCAAAATATGAGATTTGGAGACATAAACTGAAAGGTGAATATTTAATACAGCACACAGTGTTTGAAACTGTAGACTCATTTAAGGACCTGGGTATATGGTTAGATTCAGCTATGTGTTTTTCTAATCATATCAACCAGTTATAGAACTATAGGTTGTATAAAAAGATTTATAAAGTCTAGGAAATCAAACATAATGAAGTCATTGATTGTTAGTTACATTAGACCCAAACTTGAGTATGGAATAACAATATGTAAACCCTATAAGAAAACAAGCATGAGTAAACTGGAATGAGTACAGCGGAAATATACCAAGGGTATCCATGGATGTGAAAATTTAAGTTATTATGAAAGACTAAAATATCTGAACTTGTACAGTGTCTCTTATAGATATCTAAGAGGAGATCTTATTCAGGTATATAGGGCATTTAGGGACAACTACCTCTGGGAATATATGGGGTTAACAAAAAGTACTGGAGAATCATCAGATAACCTCTGTAGAAGATGCCATAGGAATGAGAAGTGTAATAACTGGTTCTCTGACAGAGTAGCTGATGCATAGAACAAACTACCAAATTACATTAAAGCAAGTACTAGTTTAGACATTTTTAAGAACAGTCTGTATACTTGTTATAGGAACAAATGTTTTGGTATATTGGCAAGCTAGAAGGGCATTAATGCCCATGCCTGAAATATTTGTATGTATGTATCCATGTATGTGAAATCACTAAAATTAAACATTTTCCTCACTGGCTGCTTCAGCAGTCTGTCAAAGAATGCACAAGCATCAGAATGAAACCGTTATCTCCAATGACCTCTTCAGTAGTCTGTCCAAATATGCACACTTGGGTTTCTGCTTTGATGTCCCATTCTTCATCTGTTCTGCAGTGTGCATCCTACCACCTGTCTCAGGTGCTTTATTTCCATCACTGTTAGCTTCCACATCTGGTTTGCTTTTACTGACATGTTTCTGCACCATACAGTAGTACTAGTCACACCTCTGTTTTGTACACTTTACCTTACTTTTCAACTTCGTTGGCATCTTTCTGTCATGGACTACCTCTAACACTCTATACCAGTTAGTTGCAGCCCCTCTGATTCAAGCTTTGACCTCCTCATTCAGACTTCCCTTCTCCTCAACCACCCCACCCAGAGGTAAGCTGTTAACCTGTTCCACTGTTTTCCCTTTAACCTCATTTCTCATCCCATTACAACTGTTGTTATCTGTTCTCAGTTTTATCCCATGTGCCTTCAGTTTTGCATTCCATTTCCCTATCCATTGCTAAGGTTCTTGCTTGGAATGCCACATCATCTGCAGATAGCAACTCTTTTGCTCTGTCCACTCTAGCCTGTTAGCTGATGTAATCCATCACCAGTATGAACAGCAGCAGGCTCAGAGCTGAACCCTGATGCATACCCACTCAAACTGGGAACCCATTTGTGAGACCAAACACAGTGTGAACTTGAGTTATTTGGTCCTTATACATAACCTGGACTAATTTTACCAATGTTCATAAGAGACTTCAAACTACTGCAGGACTCCTTAAATCAGCTTTCTTGGGGCCTTGTCATAGGCTTTCTCCAGGTGTAGAAATGCTCACTTGGACTCTTTCTTCATCTCCAGCTTCTTCTCAATCATCAGATTGGCTGTGCTGTATCCTAAACTGAGTCTGAACTGCTCATCTCTCAATGTACTTTCTACTCCTGTGTGCATTTGTTTACTAATCACCTTCTCCAGAAAGTTCATTTTTATTTTATTTTGCATTTGTTAACCAGAAAAAATCCAACTAGACCAGGTCCATTTTCAGTGGATGCCCGGGGAGAAAAGCTTCATGATTGACAAGAAGATATAAGTTAATATAATATGAAAATATACAAAAATACAAACAGTGGGAAACACAAACATAATATTTATGGGCAGACATGTACAAGAAGCAATCACAGTAATTCAAACAGGCTTTACATGATATCTGTAGACAAAAATCTTACAAAACAGAATAGTAGTGACTACATTTGCTATTTTAAATACAGTCAAAGACCGTTTACATTTTTTTAATGGGTGTACACTGAAAGAGATAGTAAGCCAGTGTGGCTTAATTGGAAGTAGGTATATGTAAGTGTGTAAGAACAAGTGTAGAACAATAGAGTATAGTGGAGGAGGACAAAAGATATACTAATTTTCAAGTGATACATGGACAGATCCAGCTTTTCCTGAGATGTGGTTTTAATAGTCTTTTAAAGTTAGAGGTTGTTGTTACAGAGGGTATATTAGGGGGGAGGTTGTTGCATTTTTTAGCTAAGATGTGGGAGAAAAGGGCTGTGCCAGCAGTGCTGTTTGCAGATGTGATATTGAGGAGAGGTTTGTTTGATGAGCGGAGAGAGCAGCTGGAAGAGTAGGAGGTTAGGTTAGTAGCTGTTTGAGGGCTGGAGTTTTCTCTGGGTAGTTTATGATGTTGAAGGCATAAGTGAGTTGTAGATAAGATAGTAGGTGTGGGAATTCAAGCCATTGTAATTGTTTTAGTACTTGGCAGTGATGTGTTCTGAATGGAGAGTTGTTGGCAAATTTGGCTATTTTATTATAGCATGATTCTAGTTTGTCCAGGTGTGATTTTTTTAATATGTGCCAGGATTGGAGCAGCGTAGGTAAGTGTTGATAAGAGGTGAGTTTGAGCTAGAGTGACTCTTGCTTTGTCTGTGAGGAAGTTTTTGTGTCTATAAAGGGTTCCCATTTTTTATGAACTTTCTGGATAGATTGTGCTATGTGTAGATCAAAGGATAGGTTTGCAGTTTGATGCCTCTGTACTGCCACCATTGTGAATGTCCCCATTGTTCCTGTACACTGGCACTAGTATGATTATTCGGTTTACCTTTATAATCTCGAATCACACTTGTGCGAGTATTCCTATAGTTGCATCAAAAAAACAAATCTGGAAACAGCGACAGTTGTTAATGTTCAAAAAGCAGCAAATCGAACAGCCGATTCGCTGAGTTTCGAACATTTGTCGACAACAAAATTAGATAAAGTGTAATGCGGGGGGGCAAGCCCCCCTGCACCCCCCTACTTTATTATTCTAACTCCGAGATCGCACTGCAGCGGGGAAAGGAACCATTTCCAACTCCCCACTATAGTGCAATCTGCCCCAGAATGTCAAATGTGCAATGAGCGAATCTCACTGTGCATTCGCTCATTGCACATTCGAACCTTCTTCTGTTCGATGTTTGCAAATCTTGCAAACTGTCTTTCGAACATTTGTCGGTCGCCCGTGTGCAGTACGCACATGTAAATGTAAACCGATTATTCTCCAGTCACCTGAGATATGCCTTTCTCTGCACACTGCTTTGAGTACCTTCAGGAGCCATTTCTCCTCATCTTACTCAACAGCTTGATCATACCTGCTGTGACCTCATCTGAGCCTGCTGCTTATCCTGACTTCATTTTCCTTAGCGCTGTTCTTACATTTTCTAGGGTAGGCTTCTAATCCTCTTTCATCATATGCTGTGTCTGGGCAGTCCTGGTTATATCACTGTTCTTTGCACCTCTAAACTGTAGATGAGCCACAAATAGCCTTACTCCATACTCTATCCTTTTGGAGCAGGTATCATTTTCTGCTGGAATTATGATGCATATACCAGGAGAAGGAATAAGATGTGAAACATACAATAAGTTAGTTATGTTTGCTTTGGTGCAACAAAGCAATGAATAAGTATCATTAAGCACAGAACTGAGAATATCAGTACATTAGATGTAAAATTACATCATTACTAGAAAATTATTTTTCTTTTTTTAATAATTACTTCACTTGGTCATTTTCTTTTGTGTTTGTTAAATTTATTTATTTATTTATTTATTTACATTTGTTGACCGGGAGTGTCCAACTGGATGTAGGTCCATTTTCAGTGGAGGCCTGGGGAGAAAAGCTCCACAGTTAAAATATACAGACAGTAGTTACATTGGATTTACATAGCAATTAATTTGATCAACATAGCAATTAACAATTACAAACATAGTTACAGATGAAGGACATAGTACATCAGTAGACAACTAGAATCTTTATCATCTGCGAAGTACATAACAGACATTAACCATTGTTAAATCCTTGTTAAAGTACAATACCATTTTCTCTGTTACAAACCTAATTATTTACTTTAGAATTATACTAGGGTTCTATTACATGATTTATCTTGTATGGTATCTTGTTATCCAATGGCACAATACATTATCACATAGTTTAAGTGTTACGGAATTTGACAGTATCTTGTTATGAGTGACAGAGCATATTATTACATAGTTTAGTGGTCCGGAATCGGGAGGTATCTTCTCATGCAATGGCAAAATGTATTATCACATAGTGTAGTGCCATGGAATAGGGTGGTATCTTGTTATGCAGTGGCAAAATGCATTATTACATAGTTTAGTGCTATGCAATCAGGCAGTATCCTGTTATGCAGTGGCACAATGCATTATCACAAAGTTTGATGCTTTGGAATTGGGTGGTATCTTGTTATGTGGTGTTACAATGCATTATTACATAGTTTAGTGGTATGGAGTCTGGCAGTATCTTCTTCAGCAGTGGCACAATGGATTATCACATAGTTTAGCTGTATGGAATTGGGCAGTATTTTGTTATGCAGTGACACCATGCCTTATGACATTGTTTGGTGGTATGGAGTTGGTCAGTGTCTTGTCTGCAGTGGCACAGTACATTATCATATAGTTTATTGGGATGGAATTAGGCAGTATGATTTCATTCAGTGGAACAATGCAAAATCACATTTAGTGCTTTGAATCTTGTAATGCAGTGGCACAATGAATTATCCCATAGTTTAATGGTACAGAATAGAGCAGTTTCTTGTTATGCACTGGCATGATGTAGTGTTGCATAGTTTAGTGTTATGGAATCAGGTGGTATCATGTTATGCAGTGGCACAATGCATTATTTCATAGTTTATTGCTATGGAATTGGATGGTATCTTGTTATGGAGTGGCAAAATGCATAATCATATAGTTTAGTCATATATAATTAGGTGGTACCTTGTTATGCACTGGCACAGTACATTATTTTATGGATTACTGCTATGGAATCAGGTGGTATCTTCAGTGGGATAATCCATTATCACATAGTTTAGTGCTATGGAAGTGCTATGGAATTTGGCATTTTCTTGTTATGCAGTGGCACAATGCATTATCATATAGTTTAAGGGTATGGTATGGGGCAGTATCTTGTTATCACATAGCTCAGTGCTATGGAATCAGGCGGTATCTTGTTATGCAATGGAACAATGCAGTATCCCTATACAGTGGCACAATGTATCATCACATAATTTAGTTGGATATAATTACGTGATATCTTGTCATGCAGTGGCACAATGAATTATCACATACTTTAATGGTGTGGAATGGAGCAGTATCATGTTATGGACTAGCACAATGCATTATCATATAGTTTAGTGTTATGGAATTGAGCAGTATCATCTTATGCAGTGGCACAGTTTACTGCTATGGAATCCTGTTATGCAGTGGCACAATGTATAATCACATAGTTTAGTGGTATGCAATTGGGCAATATCTTGTTATGCACTGGCAAAGTAAATTATTACAAAGATTAGTGATATGGAATCAGGCAGTATCATCTGATGCAATGGCACAATATGTTACCACATAGTTCATTGCTATGGAATCCTCTTATGCAGTGGCACAGTGCACTGTCACACAATTTAATGCTATGGAATTGGGTGGTGCCATTTTATACAGTGACACATTGCATTATCACATAGTTTAGTACTGTGGAATCAAGTGGCATCTTGTTATCCAGTGGCACAATGGATTATCAGATAGTTTAGTGCTATGAAATTTATTGGTATCCTGTTATGCAGCAATGTAATGCATTATCAGATAGTTTAGTACTATGGAATTGGGCAGTATCTTGTCATGCTGTGGCACAATGCATTATCACATAGTTTAGTGCTATAGAATCAGGCTGTATCTTGTTATATAGTGGCACAATTGGGCGGTATGTTTTCATGCAGTGGAACAATGCATTTTCACATAATTTGGTGTTATGGAATTAGCATGTATATGGTTATGCAGTGGCACAGTTGATTATCAGATAGTTTAGTGCTATGGAATTGGGTGGTATCTTGTTATGCAGTGGCTTAATTCATTATCACATCATTTAGTGCTATGGAATCAGATTTTATCTTGTTATGCAGTGACACAATGCATTATCACATAGTTTAGTTGTATGGAATTGGGATGTATCTTGTTATGCAATGGACCAATGCATTATCACATAGTTTAGTAGTATGAAATTGGACTGTATCTTGTTATGCAGTTACAGAATGCATTATTACATAGTTTAGTGGTATGGAATTGGGTAGTAAGTTGTAATGCAGTGGCAGAATGCATTATGACATAGTTTAGTGGTATGGAATCAAGCGGTATCTTGTTATCGAGTGGCACAATGCATTATCACATACTTTAGTATATGGAATTGGGAAGTATCTTGTTATTCAGTTGCAGAATGCATTATTACATAGTTTATTGGTATGGAATTGGGCGGTAAGTTGTAATGCAGTGGCAGAATGCATTATCACATAGTTTGGTGCTATGGAATCAGGTGGTATCCTGTTAATCAGTGACACAATGCATTATCACATAGTTTAGTTGTATGGAATTGGGATGTATCTTGTTATGCAATGGACCAATGCATTATTACATAGTTTAGTAGTATGAAATTGGACTGTATCTTGTTATGCAGTTACAGAATGCATTATTACATAGTTTAGTGGTATGGAATTGGGTAGTAAGTTGTAATGCAGTTGCAGAATGCATTATGACATAGTTTAGTGGTATGGAATCAAGCGGTATCTTGTTATCGAGTGGCACAATGCATTATCACATACTTTAGTATATGGAATTGGGAAGTATCTTGTTATTCAGTTGCAGAATGCATTATTACATAGTTTATTGGTATGGAATTGGGCGGTAAGTTGTAATGCAGTGGCAGAATGCATTATCACATAGTTTGGTGCTATGGAATCAGGTGGTATCCTGTTAATCAGTGACATAATGCATTATCACATAGTTTAGTTGTATGGGATTGGGAAATATCTTGTTATGCAGTTGCAGAATGCATTATTACATAGTTTATTGGTATGGAATTGGGTGGTAAGTTGTAATGCAGTGTCAGAATACATTATCACAGCTTAGTGGTACGGAATCAGGCGGTATCTTGTTATGGAGTGGCACAAAGCAGTATCGCATAGTTCAATGCTATGGAATCAGGTGGTATCTTCTCATTCATAGGTTCATAGGTTCATAGGTAGGTACTAGGCTATCAGCCCTGGGGCCTATACAAGCCCAGCCAAAAAGGTACCCTGGCTTTTGCCACCCAAGAAAATTATTTTCCTGTGCCACTGTCGTGCAGAGCCATAGAGGTGATCCCCGGGGTGAATTTCCTATTTCCCATCCAATCATCAAGATTTTTCTTGAAAAGTGCTAATGAGGAGTTTTATTTGATATAGATAGGTAGTTTATTCCAGAGTATGGGAAGTCTCTGGGACAGGAATCTATCCCTCCGGCATGTTCTGTTTATTGTGGTGACAAGGTTTAGGTCCCTAGAGCGTGTAGCTCGGAGGGATTGGGATTTCTTTAAATTTCTTCGTCAGCCAAAGTGACAGTGCCTTACAACCCTAGGCTCCGGGTTTTGGTTCTTATCACCATTTACTGTAGTTTTAATATTATTCTGTCCAACAGCTCTGGGTTTGACATAGATTTGTATGTTAGGCAGAGATCACCTCTGAGTAGGCGATATGCGACAGAGTAAAGCTGGAGTTTTTTGAGACGCTCTGTGTAGGGCAGCTGTTTGAGGCCAGTATTCTTTAATGGGTCTAATGAGTGCTGAGTAGAGGGGAACAATGACCTCTTTTTTTGTGGATGAGAAACCTTTTGTGATGAGGTGTGCCACATAGAAGGATTTCCTGACTACTGTGGCGATGTGATTATCAAAGGAGAGACTACTGTCCACCTTTGTCCCAAGGTCTCTTATTACACTTTCGGTGTTAAGTATACTACCGCCTATGTTGTAGTTCATGGGTGCAGAGATTTTACCAAATGGGACGACAATGCACTTTTTGGCATTGAGCTTGAGGCCATGGCTTTGACACCAGGCATCTGTCTCAGTGAGGCCCTTTTGTAGGATGTCCACATTATTAGGAATTTCGATTATTGCTCCTAGTTTGCAGTCATCTGCGAACTTCATTAGCCAAAGACCTTCTGTGTTAGCCTGTACTTCAGAAAAGTAGATACCAAACAGGAGAGGACCCAGGACTGGACCCTGTGGTACTCCACTTGTCACTGGTCTGAAGTTGGATTTGGAGTATGCTACTTTCACAGTGTGGGTTCTGTCGGTGAGCCAGTTGGCAACCCATCTTGTGACATAGGGATTTATACCTAGTTTAGTGAGTTTATCTATAATTCCAGAGTGGGGGATGGTGTCGAACGCCTTGGCAAGATCTAGATAGGCTGTGTGAACCACCTTACCCTTGTCTACGGCTTTGGTGACTGCTTCAAAGAAGTCTATGAGGTTTAGGAGACATGATCTGCCTTTTACAAACTCGAACTGGGTGGGATCCAGAGTTTGGAGATTACCAATGTCTTTGTTTATAAGTTCCATGATGATACGTTCCATGGCCTTGCAGACGAGGCTTGTCAGGCTATTGGGGCAGTAGTTCCTGGGGTCCATGGTGTCTCCCCCTTTGTGGAGTGGGATAACCGTTGCTGTGCACCATTCAGCAGGCACAAAGCCTGAGGTGAGGCTATGATTGAACATGGTACTAAGGTGGGGTGCCAGTTCGTTCTGTAGTTCATGTAGAACGCAGCCTGGGATGTTGTCTGTTCCCATGGATGCTGTGTTCTTGGCTTTGGAGAGTGTGGTTTTTACCTGTGCAGCCGTGATTACAGGAACTTTGCATTCTTCCAGTATAGAAATGGGCTCTTTACGGGGTGAGAGGGGGGTAAAGTTAGCACTGAACCTATCTGCCAGGATGTTGGCAATATCAGTTGGGTCTGTATATTTAGTGCCATTGTGCTGTAACTCAGAGCAGATCTGAGTGTTGCCATTGAGATTCTTGACATAGCTATAGAATGCTTTCCGGTTGTCTTTAGGATCAGTGGCGATTTTGTTTTCGTAACTAGCTTTGGAGGATTTTATCAGGGATCGCAGTTTCTTACTGAGGCTGACCAGGGAGCTCCTCCACTCATGGGATTTTACTCTCTTTTGCAAGAGTTTCTTCCTTCTGTTGTACAGTTTGTTTATGGCAGGGGACAACCAGATTGGCTTCCTTTTTTGGAGGATAGTGTCTTGGTTCTGTTTGGGATAGCACAATCCATGCACTCATGTAAGTGCTTATAAAGTGCAATTGTGTAGGATTCAGTAGTCCGAACTGTATTGTCCATCTGCATGGGTGGCATGAAGTTCACCACTTCTGTCTTAAGAAGCAAGACGTTGGCTTTGGAGAATTTTTTTACCATGGTTTCCTTAATGGGGGGTAGAGGCAGGATGTGGCTATCTAGGGTAATTAGCTTATGGTCGGATCGGACCAATGAGGCGTTGACTTCAGGTGTGGAACACCAGTCACTCATATTGGTAATGACTAGATCTAGGATATTGTTGCCCCTGGTGGGGGTGTGGATAAGTTGATCCAGGGCATTGGAGTTTATGAATTTCAGAAATCATTGAGCGAAGGAGCTGGTTCATGAGTAGTTTTCCCAGTTAATGATGGGGTAGTTGAAATCGCCCATTATTAGGGTGTTTGATTGAACCTAATATTTTCCAGTACATCAAGAAAAGAGGAGTGGGAATCCTGGGGCATGGTGGGTGATCTGTAGCAAGCTACAATTTGGATTGCAGTTTTGCCCAGAGTTAGTTGCACTTGGATAACCTCGGCTGCATTATGCTGAGCAACTAGCCTGGAGGTGTAGATATCCTTAATGAATGTGGACACACCTCCGCCTTTGGTGTTCCGGTCTAGGCTACATGGCCGAAAAGTGTGGTATGAGTTATAGCCTGGTAGTGCAGCGGTGCTCTCTGGAGCATTGAACCAGGTCTCAGTCACTGCACAGATATTGATGTTCTCCATTTTAAGGAGTGCCTCGAGTGAGTGCATTTTGAGATTTAGACTTCTAGCATTGAGTAGCATCACCCTCAGTTTTTGCTTGCCTGTTCCTGTTACGGTGGTGAATTTGTCATTTGAACCTTGCCTAAAAAAGGCACTATAGGGGCGGCAAGAACCTTAGCCAGTATCCAGAATCCCAGGGGTGACAGGTGCAGGCCATCTCTGGCAAAGCATTGTGGTCTGTCGATCATGTCATCCCAGGCAGACAGATACTGATTCATTTAGAATGGCACCAGAAGCTTAGCCAATTGTTGAAGTCAATCATTTTGTCCTTGTACTGCGGCATCATTCTGGGTGATGGCAAAATGCTACTCAGGGCTAGGGTCATACCTGTCTGGGCTACAAGATCGGAGAGCTCTTCCATGTCTCTTTTCATGTAGTCCAGGGAGGTACTTCTCAGGTTGTTCACACCAACATGGACAATGACAGAGTCATATTTGTACTTGTTGTGGAGTGACCTGAGTGTGTGGGTTATGTGGCGGATCCTGGCACCCGACAGGCAGCTGACAGTAACCTTCTCCTTGTTTAGCCTGGTGAGTGGGACATCAGTGTGCCTGACTATAGAGTCGCCTATGACTAGTGTGTTGGGTATGTTGTTTTGCCTTATTGGCTGTGGTTGAGTGGCACACTGAGTCTGCGGGCTATATGTCATTTGGGTTGTGTTGAGGGGTGGAGGTTGCTTGCATTTCTGCTTTGGAGGTCTCTGTTGCTTGAGCAGATTATTATTGAGAGCCTCCTTGAATGTTTTTGTGTTTCTATGTGTGGATTTTGGTGGTGTAGATTTAGTGAGACTATGTGATGAGTGTGATGTGGTGCAAGTGTTTACCTTCTCCTCTTGACTGTCAAGTTCAGTCTTGATTGGAGAGAGCTTTACCTCCAGTTTGGCTAGATAAGTGCATCTCTCACAGGTTGTAGTGTTGGGTGCTAGGAGGAGAGGGTTGTCTGTGTACATGAGGCAATTTCTACATTGCCCCAAGATGCCCAGATTCATCAGATAGACAGGAGAGAACACTGAGAGCTGACCCTTGGACATGCCTGAATAAAAAAAACTATTTTCCTCTAGATAAGTGTGGAAAGTGAGTACAAGAGCTGTTTTTCTCTAAGCAAGTGAGGAAAGTAAGTACCAAAACTGTTTTCCTCTAGGTAATGAGGAAGGCTGAGTGCTGTAGTAATTAGTAGCTTATTTAGTGCTTGCAGCAAGTTCTGAACAAATGCTGATCATGAATAAGCAAATTCAAGTGCTAAAACTAAGAATCTGTATCTGTACTAAACTAGTTACAGGAAAGGGGGGAACAAGTGCAAATGCGGGCTTTTAAATCAGAAAGTTGAGAGAAAGATGTAAAAACTGCCCAAACGGCCAATAACTACAATTTCTGGGCCAGAACCACTCCTTATGTGGTAGATAGGTTACCTAGTGCTTACCACTCCCACTGATCAGCTAGAAGGCTTCCCTCCAACACAGAAAGCTTGGGGGGGCTCAGAAGCTTACATACAATCCTGGATACAGCCAATGTGAATCTGGACTACACTAGTTACAGGAAAGGTTTTTTTTTTTTTTTTTTTTTTATATATATATATATATATATACAGAAAAGTAGCTAAAACAGCAGTCAAAACAATTCAAATGCAGTGCAAGCTAGCACACTTGAGTATGTAGCAATGTTAGACCATACAGTTTAAAAAATGAAATTAAATTAAAAATGAGTAAAAACAAGTGCAGAAGGAGTCTATTAGGTAGAATGAGGTAAAAAGATGGGAGTGGGGGGAGTGTCCCAGATCAAATCTACAGTGGGGGCGGGCAACTGCAAAAACCTCCAAATTTAAACAACACAGGAATAGGGAGGGTGGGTATGGGAAAACCAACACCTTCAGCAGAGATCTGAAAAACTATACAGTGAAGCAAAAATAACAGTGCACAACTCTGAAGTCAGCCAGCAATGATATAAAATTAGTCAAACAACAATTGCCAGTACACAACTCTGAAGTGCCAGAAAAATATACTCAGCTGGAACAATGCATTATCACATAGTTTAATGGTATGGAATCAGGCGGTGTCTTGTTATGCTAGTGCACAAACTATTATCGCATAGTTTAGTGCTATGGAGTCGGGTTGTATTTTGTCATGCAGTAGCACAATACATTATTACCTAGTTTTGTGCTTTGGTATTGAGCAACCTCCAAATTTAAACAACACAGGAATAGGGAGGGTGGGTATGGGAAAACCAACACCTTCAGCAGAGATCTGAAAAACTATACAGTGAAGCAAAAATAACAGTGCACAACTCTGAAGTCAGCCAGCAATGATATAAAATTAGTCAAACAACAATTGCCAGTACACAACTCTGAAGTGCCAGAAAAATATACTCAGCTGGAACAATGCATTATCACATAGTTTAATGGTATGGAATCAGGCGGTGTCTTGTTATGCTAGTGCACAAACTATTATCGCATAGTTTAGTGCTATGGAGTCGGGTTGTATTTTGTCATGCAGTAGCACAATACATTATTACCTAGTTTTGTGCTTTGGTATTGAGCACTATCTTGTCATACACAATGCATTATCACAGTTTAGCGCTATGGAATCTTGTTGTGCAGTAGCACAATACATTATTACCTAGTTTTGTGCTTTGGTATTGAGCACTATCTTGTCATACACAATGCATTATCACAGTTTAGCGCTATGGAATCTTGTTGTGCAGTAGCACAATACATTATTACCTAGTTTTGTGCTTTGGTATTGAGCACTATCTTGTCATACACAATGCATTATCACAGTTTAGCGCTATGGAATCTTGTTGCGCAGTTGCACAATACATTATTACCTAGTTTTGTGCTTTGGTATTGAGCACTATCTTGTCATACACAATGCATTATCACAGTTTAGTGCTATGGAATCTTGTTGTGCAGTAGCACAATACATTATTACCTAGTTTTGTGCTTTGGTATTGAGCACTATCTTGTCATACACAATGCATTATCACAGTTTAGTGCTATGGAATCTTGTTGTGCAGTAGCACAATGCATTATTACCTAGTTTTGTGCTTTGGTATTGAGCACTATCTTGTCATACACAATGCATTATCACAGTTTAGCGCTATGGAATCTTGTTGTGCAGTAGCGCAATACATTATTACCTAGTTTTGTGCTTTGGTATTGAGCACTATCTTGTCATACACAATGCATTATCACAGTTTAGTGCTATGGAATCTTGTTGTGCAGTAGCGCAATACATTATTACCTAGTTTTGTGCTTTGGTATTGAGCACTATCTTGTCATACACAATGCATTATCACAGTTTAGCGCTATGGAATCTTGTTGTGCAGTAGCACAATACATTATTACCTAGTTTTTTGCTTTGGAATTGAGCACTATCTTGTCATACACAATGCATTATCGCAGTTTAGCGCTATGGAATCTTGTTGTGCAGTAGCACAATACATTATTACCTAGTTTTGTGCTTTGGTATTGAGCACTATCTTGTCATACACAATGCATTATCACAGTTTAGCGCTATGGAATCTTGTTGTGCAGTGGCACAATACATTATTACCTAGTTTTGTGCTTTGGTATTGAGCACTATCTTGTCATACACAATGCATTATCACAGTTTAGTGCTATGGAATCTTGTTGTGCAGTTGCACAATACATTATTACCTAGTTTTGTGCTTTGGTATTGAGCACTATCTTGTCATACACAATGCATTATCACAGTTTAGCGCTATGGAATCTTGTTGTGCAGTTGCACAATACATTATTACCTAGTTTTGTGCTGTGGTATTGAGCACTATCTTGTCATACACAATGCATTATCACAGTTTAGCGCTATGGAATCTTGTTGTGCAGTTGCACAATACATTATTACCTAGTTTTGTGCTTTGGTATTGAGCACTATCTTGTCATACACAATGCATTATCACAGTTTAGTGCTATGGAATCTTGTTGTGCAGTTGCACAATACATTATTACCTAGTTTTGTGCTTTGGTATTGAGCACTATCTTGTCATACACAATGCATTATCACAGTTTAGTGCTATGGAATCTTGTGCAGTAGCACAATACATTATTACCTAGTTTTGTGCTTTGGTATTGAGCACTATCTTGTCATACACAATGCATTATCACAGTTTAGTGCTATGGAATCTTGTTGTGCAGAAGCACAATACATTATTACCTAGTTTTGTGCTTTGGTATTGAGCACTATCTTGTCATACACAATGCATTATCACAGTTTAGTGCTATGGAATCTTGTTGTGCAGTAGCACAATACATTATTACCTAGTTTTGTGCTTTGGTATTGAGCACTATCTTGTCATACACAATGCATTATCACAGTTTAGTGCTATGGAATCTTGTTGTGCAGTTGCACAATACATTATTACCTAGTTTTGTGCTTTGGTATTGAGCACTATCTTGTCATACACAATGCATTATCACAGTTTAGCGCTATGGAATCTTGTTGTGCAGTTGCACAATACATTATTACCTAGTTTTGTGCTTTGGTATTGAGCACTATCTTGTCATACACAATGCATTATCACAGTTTAGCGCTATGGAATCTTGTTGTGCAGTTGCACAATATATTATTACCTAGTTTTGTGCTTTGGTATTGAGCACTATCTTGTCATACACAATGCATTATCACAGTTTAGCGCTATGGAATCTTGTTGTGCAGTTGCACAATACATTATTACCTAGTTTTGTGCTTTGGTATTGAGCACTATCTTGTCATACACAATGCATTATCACAGTTTAGCTATGGAATCTTGTTGTGCAGTTGCACAATACATTATTACCTAGTTTTGTGCTTTGGTATTGAGCACTATCTTGTCATACACAATGCATTATCACAGTTTAGGCTATGGAATCTTGTTGTGCAGTAGCACAATACATTATTACCTAGTTTTGTGCTTTGGTATTGAGCACTATCTTGTCATACACAATGCATTATCACAGTTTAGCGCTATGGAATCTTGTTGTGCAGTAGCACAATGCATTATTACTTAGTTTTGTGCTTTGGTATTGAGCACTATCTTGTCATACACAATGCATTATCACAGTTTAGCTATGGAATCTTGTTGTGCAGTAGCACAATGCATTATTACCTAGTTTTGTGCTTTGGTATTGAGCACTATCTTGTCATACACAATGCATTATCACAGTTTAGTGCTATGGAATCTTGTTGTGCAGTTGCACAATACATTATTACCTAGTTTTGTGCTTTGGTATTGAGCACTATCTTGTCATACACAATGCATTATCACAGTTTAGTGCTATGGAATCTTGTTGTGCAGTAGCACAATACATTATTACCTAGTTTTGTGCTTTGGTATTGAGCACTATCTTGTCATACACAATGCATTATCACAGTTTAGTGCTATGGAATCTTGTTGTGCAGTTGCACAATACATTATTACCTAGTTTTGTGCTTTGGTATTGAGCACTATCTTGTCATACACAATCCATTATCACAGTTTAGTGCTATGGAATCTTGTTGTGCAGTAGCACAATACATTATTACCTAGTTTTGTGCTTTGGTATTGAGCACTATCTTGTCATACACAATGCATTATCACAGTTTAGCACTATGGAATCTTGTTGTGCAGTGGCACAATACATTATTACCTAGTTTTGTGCTTTGGTATTGAGCACTATCTTGTCATACACAATGCATTATCACAGTTTAGTGCTATGGAATCTTGTTGTGCAGTGGCACAATACATTATTACCTAGTTTTGTGCTTTGGTATTGAGCACTATCTTGTCATACACAATGCATTATCACAGTTTAGTGCTATGGAATCTTGTTGTGCAGTGGCACAATACATTATTACCTAGTTTTGTGCTTTGGTATTGAGCACTATCTTGTCATACACAATGCATTATCACAGTTTAGCGCTATGGAATCTTGTTGTGCAGTGGCACAATACATTATTACCTAGTTTTGTGCTTTGGTATTGAGCACTATCTTGTCATACACAATGCATTATCACAGTTTAGTGCTATGGAATCTTGTTGTGCAGTAGCACAATGCATTATTACCTAGTTTTGTGCTTTGGTATTGAGCACTATCTTGTCATACACAATGCATTATCACAGTTTAGCTATGGAATCTTGTTGTGCAGTAGCACAATACATTATTACCTAGTTTTGTGCTTTGGTATTGAGCACTATCTTGTCATACACAATGCATTATCACAGTTTAGCGCTATGGAATCTTGTTGTGCAGTAGCACAATACATTATTACCTAGTTTTGTGCTTTGGTATTGAGCACTATCTTGTCATACACAATGCATTATTACAGTTTAGCTATGGAATCTTGTTGTGCAGTAGCACAATACATTATTACCTAGTTTTGTGCTTTGGTATTGAGCACTATCTTGTCATACACAATGCATTATCACAGTTTAGCTATGGAATCTTGTTGTGCAGTAGCACAATACATTATTACCTAGTTTTGTGCTTTGGTATTGAGCACTATCTTGTCATACACAATGCATTATCACAGTTTAGCGCTATGGAATCTTGTTGCGCAGTTGCACAATGCATTATTACCTAGTTTTGTGCTTTGGTATTGAGCACTATCTTGTCATACACAATGCATTATCACAGTTTAGTGCTATGGAATCTTGTTGTGCAGTAGCACAATACATTATTACCTAGTTTTGTGCTTTGGTATTGAGCACTATCTTGTCATACACAATGCATTATCACAGTTTAGCGCTATGGAATCTTGTTGTGCAGTAGCACAATACATTATTACCTAGTTTTGTGCTTTGGTATTGAGCACTATCTTGTCATACACAATGCATTATCACAGTTTAGCTATGGAATCTTGTTGTGCAGTTGCACAATACATTATTACCTAGTTTTGTGCTTTGGTATTGAGCACTATCTTGTCATACACAATGCATTATCACAGTTTAGTGCTATGGAATCTTGTTGTGCAGTAGCACAATGCATTATTACCTAGTTTTGTGCTTTGGTATTGAGCACTATCTTGTCATACACAATGCATTATCACAGTTTAGTGCTATGGAATCTTGTTGTGCAGTGGCACTATACATTATTTCCTAGTTTTGTGCTTTGGTATTGAGCACTATCTTGTCATACACAATGCATTATCACAGTTTAGCGCTATGGAATCTTGTTGTGCAGTAGCACAATACATTATTACCTAGTTTTGTGCTTTGGTATTGAGCACTATCTTGTCATACACAATGCATTATCACAGTTTAGCGCTATGGAATCTTGTTGTGCAGTTGCACAATACATTATTACCTAGTTTTGTGCTTTGGTATTGAGCACTATCTTGTCATAAACAATGCATTATCACAGTTTAGTGCTATGGAATCTTGTTGTGCAGTAGCACAATGCATTATTACCTAGTTTTATGCTTTGGTATTGAGCACTATCTTGTCATACACAATGCATTATCACAGTTTAGCGCTATGGAATCTTGTTGTGCAGTAGCACAATACATTATTACCTAGTTTTGTGCTTTGGTATTGAGCACTATCTTGTCATACACAATGCATTATCACAGTTTAGCGCTATGGAATCTTGTTGTGCAGTAGCACAATACATTATTACCTAGTTTTGTGCTTTGGTATTGAGCACTATCTTGTCATACACAATGCATTATCACAGTTTAGCGCTATGGAATCTTGTTGTGCAGTTGCACAATGCATTATTACCTAGTTTTGTGCTTTGGTATTGAGCACTATCTTGTCATACACAATGCATTATCACAGTTTAGTGCTATGGAATCTTGTGCAGTAGCACAATGCATTATTACCTAGTTTTGTGCTTTGGTATTGAGCACTATCTTGTCATACACAATGCATTATCACAGTTTAGCGCTATGGAATCTTGTTGTGCAGTAGCACAATACATTATTACCTAGTTTTGTGCTTTGGTATTGAGCACTATCTTGTCATACACAATGCATTATCACAGTTTAGCGCTATGGAATCTTGTTGTGCAGTAGCACAATACATTATTACCTAGTTTTGTGCTTTGGTATTGAGCACTATCTTGTCATACACAATGCATTATCACAGTTTAGTGCTATGGAATCTTGTTGTGCAGTTGCACAATGCATTGTCACATAGTTTTGTGCTGTTAATCAGGAGGTATTGTGTCATGCAGTGGCACAATGTATTATCAGATAGTTTAGCGCTATCGAGTCTTGTTATGCAGTTGCACAATGCATTATCACATAGTTTAATACTATTGAATCAGGCAATATCTTTTCATGTAGTTGCACAATGCATTGTCACATAGTTTAGTGCTGTGCAATCAGGTGATATCCTGTCATTCATTGGTACAATTCATAATCACATGTTTTAATGGTATGGAATTGGGTGGTATTTTGTTATGCAGTGGCACAATAAATTATGACATAGTTTAGTGCTATGGAATCAGGTGTTATCTTGTTATGCAATGGAACATTGCATTATGACATGCTATAATGGTATGGAATTGAAAAGTATCTTGTATGCAATAGCACAATGCGTTATCACATAGTTTATTGGTAAGGAATCAGGAAGTACATTCTTATGCAGTGGCACAATGCATTATCATCTAGTTTAGTTGTATGAAATTAGGCGGTATCTTGTTATGCAGCTCCATAATGCATTATCACATGGTTTAGTGGTATGGAGTTGGGTGGTATATTGTTATTCAGTGGCTTAGTGCATTATCACATAGTTTAGTGCTATGGAATCAGGTGGTATCTTGTCATAGAGTGGCACAATACATTTTCACATAGTTTAGTTTAATTGGGTGGTATGTTTTCATGCAGTGCAACAGTGCATTATCATGTAGTTTAGTGTTATGGAATTGGCTGGTATAAGGTTATGCAGTGGCATAATGCATTGCCACATAGTTTAAGGATATAAAATTGAGAGATATGTTGTTTTACAGTTTTACACTGCATTATGACATGGTTTATTGATATGGATTCTGGAACTATATATTATGCAATGGAACAATGCATTTTCACACAGTTTAGTGCTATGGAATCAGGAGGTATCTTGATATGCAGTGATATAATTCATTACCACATACTTTGGTGATATGGAATTGGGCAGTATCCTGATTTACAGTGGCACAATGCATTATCACATAGTTTAGTACAATGGAATGGGTGGTATTTGGTTATGTACTGGCACTGCACTAAGACATAGTTTAGTGGTATTGAAATGAGTGGTTGCTTGGTTTGCAGTAGCACAATGCATCATTTATTTTATTTATTTATTTAACATTTGTTGACTGGATTTATTCAACTGAGCTGATAGTCCTTTTTCAGCAGAGGCCTGAGGAGAAATGTTCCACAGATTTACAATAGGTAATACAATATAGAACATTAAAAAATAATTGACAAGAACATTTCATTTGCAACAGTCAAATCATATAAATTAATTAGAGTGAAGGCATTAAATATAATTTAGGTGTCGAAAAAAAAATAGCAAGAAAAAGAACTGAAGGCAGAAGAGGGTAGTCAGTAGGCAATTCTAAGGAAGGCAGCTAGATTAAGGTGGTTGAGTATAGTCACATAGTTTAGTTGTATGGAATCAGGTGGTATCTTATTAAGCAGTGGCACCATGCCTTATGACATTCTTTAGTAGTATGGAGTTGGGCAGTATTTTGTTTTGCAGTGGGACAGTGCATTATCATTTAGTTTAGTGCTCCTAAATTGGGAGGTATCTTGTTATGCAGTGGCACAATGCATTATCATTTAGTTTAGTGCTCTTGAATTGGGAGGTATCTTGTTATACCGTCGCACAATGCATTATCATTTAGTTTAGTGCTCCTGAACTGGGAGGTATCTTGTTATACCGTCGCACAATGCATTATCATTTAGTTTAGTGCTCCTAAATTGGGAGGTATCTTGTTATACAATAGCACAATGCATTATCATTTAGTTTAGTGCTCCTGAATTGGGAGGCATCTTGTTATGCAGTGGCACAATGCATTATCATTTAGTTTAGTGCTCCTGAATTGGGAGGTATCTTGTTATGCAGTGGCACAATGCATTATCATTTAGTTTAGTCCTCCTGAATTGGGAGGTATCTTGTTATACCATCGCACAATGCATTATCATTTAGTTTAGTGCTCCTAAATTGGGAGGTATCTTGTTATACAGTAGCACAATGCATTATCATTTAGTTTAGTGCTCCTGAACTGGGAGGTATCTTGTTATGCAGTAGCACAATGCATTATCATTTAGTTTCGTGCTCCTAAATTGGGAGGTATCTTGTTATACAGTAGCACAATGCATTATCATTTAGTTTAGTGCTCCTGAATTGTGGGGTATCTTGTTATACAGTAGCACAATGCATTATCATTTAGTTCAGTGCTCCTGAATTGGGAGGTATCTTGTTATACAGTAGCACAATGTATTACCATTTACTTTAGTGCTCCTGAATTGGGAGGTATCTTGTTATACAGTAGCACAATGCATTATCATTTAGTTTAGTGCTCCTGAATTGTGGGGTGTCTTGTTATACAGTAGCACAATGCATTATCATTTAGTTCAGTGGTCCTGAATTGGGAGGTATCTTGTTATACAGTAGCACAATGCATTATCATTTAGTTTAGTGCTCCTGAATTGGGAGGTATCTTGTTATACAGTAGCACAATGCATTATCATTTAGTTTAGTGCTCCTGAATTGGGAGGTATCTTGTACAGAAGCACAATGCATTATCATTTAGTTTAGTGCTCCTGAATTGGGAGGCATCTTGTTATACCATCGCACAATGCATTATCATTTAGTTTAGTGCTCCTGAATTGGGAGGTATCTTGCTATACAGTGGCACAATGCATTATCATTTAGTTTAGTGCTCCTGAATTGGGAGGTATCTTGTTATACAGTGGCACAATGCATTATCATTTAGTTTAGTGCTCCTGAACTGGGAGGTATCTTGTTATGCAGTGGCACAATGCATTATCATTTAGTTTAGTGCTCCTGAATTGGGAGGTATCTTGTTATACAGTAGCACAATGCATTATCATTTACTTTAGTGCTCCTGAATTGGGAGGTATCTTGTTATACAGTAGCACAATGCATTATCATTTAGTTTAGTGCTCCTGAATTGGGAGGTATCTTGTTATACCATCGCACAATGCATTATCATTTAGTTTAGTGCTCCTGAATTGTGGGGTATGTTGTTATACAGTAGCACAATGCATTATCATTTAGTTCAGTGCTCCTGAATTGGGAGGTATCTTGTTATACAGTAGCACAATGTATTACCATTTACTTTAGTGCTCCTGAATTGGGAGGTATCTTGTTATACAGTAGCACAATGCATTATCATTTAGTTTAGTGCTCCTGAATTGTGGGGTGTCTTGTTATACAGTAGCACAATGCATTATCATTTAGTTTAGTGTTCCTGAATTGGGAGGTATCTTGTACAGAAGCACAATGCATTATCATTTAGTTTAGTGCTCCTGAATTGGGAGGCATCTTGTTATACAGTAGCACAATGCATTATTATTTAGTTTAGTGCTCTTGAATTGGGGATATCTTGTTATACAGTGGCACAATGCATTATCATTTAGTTTAGTGCTCCGGAATTGGGAGGTATCTTGTTATACAGCGACAGAATGCATTATCATTTAGTTTAGTGCTCCTGAATTGGGAGTTATCTTGTTATACAGTAGCACAATGCATTATCATTTAGTTTAGTGCTCCTGAATTGGAAGTTATCTTGTTATACAGTAGCACAATGCATTATCATTTAGTTTAGTGCTCCTGAATTGGGAGATATCTTGTTATATAGTAGCACAATGCATTATTTCATAGTGCCCAACATCTGTACAAGCCAGCAACAAAAACAACATTATAGTAAAGATAAAAACACAGAAGAACTCAGATATGACTAAGGTTTCCAGTTTCATTTTAGATTTGATGCTATTTGGTAGGAATGTGTCACTTAGAAATTTGTATGGTGATTCAAACTTAAGGAACTGAGACACCCTAGCGCTTTTACCCCATCCAATTCCACTGTTAATACTTTTTTGAAATTGTACGAATTACACATAAAGTGTTATCTGGAAGAAAAAAGCAGTGGGAAGTTTTTTAATTTGTCCATTACACAGAGGCTAGCACTTAATTCATTGATAAACATTTCAAACATCGTAATAAAACCAGCGGATAAGGCAGTAGTAATGAATAAGGTCTTCTGTCAGAGTAAGGATTTACTGCTACTACAGGATGAACATACTTATAAATGTATATCCCCAGTAATGGTTAATCACATAATTAATAGATACACCTTTAGCACTATAATAGGAGGGCAGGTTGATAGGATTTCACATATATTTACAACGGATTCACATTTTGAATAAGAGATGGCTAAGTTAGAGAGCAACCTTTGTTGAAGGGGATGTAGTGAAAATAAAGTTAAAGATGTCATCACAATAAGTAAACAACACAAGAACAATAGATACAGGCCTTGGTTTTCTCACAGACAACAAGATGGAATATCTAGTCAGCCTAGACCCCCACAGATGAATAATACGAGATTGATGTTAACATATAGTAACAACATACGGGGGAATATGTGACATTATAAAACAGAACTGGAATGTTCTATTAACAGATGAAAGAATAGGCAAGGTGGTGGGAGAGAGACCACTATTTGGTTTTAGAAGGAATAAAAATCTGAAAGACTTATTATGTCATGAAGGGAAGACAGAAAAAAGTAGAAACAGGAATATCTCTACACAATGTACAAGTACACAAAAATGTAGAAACAGGAATATCTCTACACAATGTACAAGTACACAAAAATGTAGAAACAGGAATATCTCTACACAATGTCCAAGTACACAAAAATGTAGAAACAGGAATATCTCTACACAATGTACAAGTACACAAAAATGTAGAAACAGGAATATCTCTACACAATGTACAAGTACACAAAAATGTAGAAACAGGAATATCTCTACACAGTGTACAAGTACACAAAAATGTAGAAACAGGAATATCTCTACACAATGTACAAGTACACAAAAATGTAGAAACAGGAATATCTCTACACAATGTACAAGTACACAAAATGTAGAAACAGGAATATCTCTACACAATGTACAAGTACACAAAAATGTAGAAACAGGAATATCTCTACACAATGTACAAGTACACAAAATGTAGAAACAGGAATATCTCTACACAATGTACAAGTACACAAAAATGTAGAAACAGGAATATCTCTACACAATGTACAAGTACACAAAAATATAGAAACAGGAACATCTCTACACAATGTACAAGTACACAAAAATGTAGAAACAGGAATATCTCTACACAATGTACAAGTACACAAAATGTAGAAACAGGAATATCTCTACACAATGTACAAGTACACAAAAATGTAGAAACAGGAATATCTCTACACAATGTACAAGTACACAAAAATGTAGAAACAGGAATATCTCTACACAATGTACAAGTACACAAAAATGTAGAAACAGGAATATCTCTACACAATGTACAAGTACACAAAAATGTAGAAACAGGAATATCTCTACACAATGTACAAGTACACAAAATGTAGAAACAGGAATATCTCTACACAATGTACAAGTACACAAAAATGTAGAAACAGGAATATCTCTACACAATGTACAAGTACACAAAAATGTACAAGCTGTAAAGCATGTGAGTACATTGAGGAAGCAGAATCAGATAGACATCCTATATCAGGAAAGCAGTATTGTTTTGATTTGTATGCAGATTGTAAAACAAAGAGTGTTGTTTATCTGGCTGTCTATCAGGATTGCAACTCATTCTATGCAGGAAAAACTAACTGCATGTTAAAAAATAGAATTTTGAACCATTTGTCATCAATTAGGTTAAGACATGAACATAATGCACTTTTCTAGCATATTTCTAAGTATGAGAAACATAAGTTTAAATGTATGGTTATACAATGCAATAAGAACAGAAGGGGAGGTGATTTGGTTATTGAGACAGAGTTAAATGAGACAAAATGGATCATAGAGTTAGCAGCGTATAAAACCCCAGGTTTAAATGAGCTTATACCTTTAAAACCTGCACTGAAAAAGAGGAGGGTGCAGTACTGATTAGTAGTCAAAAAGCTATAAAAACTGCAGTTTTATCTGAGCTTGTTATCTGAAGAAGGGCTTGGTCCCAAAAGCGCTCATTCTGTGTTTTTAATTGTGTTTAAATAAAAGTTTTGTAGCTGTTCAGCATGGTGGCTATCGCCTGTGTTCTTCCCTTTTCAGCTCAGTTATTGTGGGCAGATTTGGTGGAGTATCTACAGTTGTTTTTGGTTTGATCCCTCCGGAAACATATGCTAGGGCAAAATTGTTATTCTGGTAAGTTTTTAATTACATACCAGCAATATTTAGAATTTGTCCCAGCCTTAGGACCTTTGTACTTCCTTTTTGTGGAGGAAGGGATTACTTTCTATTTTGTTTGCTAAGAGTGTGAGATACTTATCACAATCAGATAAGATGCAGAAAGCAGAATGGCTGTAACTGCCAGGTGGGAACTGTCTGTAAATGAAAATATTTGTTAGACTGAGTTATTATAATGTTTTTGCATATTTGATATATATTTAATATTGCATTTGTATTCTTCATCTGTACTGTAAACCGTGCTTTTGTTTAATATTACTTTCTACTCAGTTTTCTTGGGCTTAGCCAGAAAGTAATTCAGCTCAATCAGTGTTCTAGCCAGGTCAACAAATGGTAACTAAATAAATAAATACACATAAAGTAACTTGTCCTCTTTTCAGTTATTCACTCTAAATCCTCTTATCAGTACTAGAATGCGGTTATGTAAAGAAAGATGAAATGCTTTACTTGTTTATTATCACAAGTATATATTTAAAGTGTACCAAAACAATGGACTGTAATTAATGCTTTTGGACACTGGTGGATTACACGGATGGACTGGTCTTCTAGGTTTGAAATGTCCTAACATGGGAAATTTGCTATTGGTTACTAAATGTTGTTTCTCTTTCAATTGGAAAATGTTAAATGTTCACATAAATTTAAAACGCAGGCACATTTTGATTTATTAAACAATAAATATAATTTAAAACAATTTGGTAGGTAAATATGCATATAAAATAATGGAAGGTGAATCAAAAAGACTGTGTGGTCCAAGAAGAGTGTGTGTTTGGGTTGGGGGGCATAGTTTGAAAACTGCCCAGTATCCAAGATATACTTAACTTGACAATAGTTCTAAGATATGTTTGAAGGTGATTTCAGGGACAGTGAGGGGCTTTACTGGAAAGGCTCACCCAGACTCTGTGACAGTTTGCTGTGAGGGAAAGGTTACTTTGCTTTTTATTTCTTGTATTTTGTATTATTGTCTTTTTCTATTTTGTATACTGTGATTTGTTTTCTTTACACTGTTTTTTACTTGTATTCTGCTTTTAACTGCATGTTAAAACTTGAAAAGAGACTATAGCTCTGTCTCTTGAGTCGCACAGAAAATTTTGCTATCCTCGCACCCTGTTCCGTTGTGTTCTTAAAAAATACTGTCTTTATAGTTGCCTGCCCCTTATGTTAATTTGACCATATATCTCGTTTCCTCTCAGCTTTTACTGGCTGGTGTGAGTAAGCACAAAATTATAATTTTGTGAAATCACTCCCCTTCAACTATTTAAATGTATTGGCCATCCTACTGTATTCCATAGTACCAGAATACAAAAGTGCCCAGCCCCTTCAGTCTATCTTGCTCTTTTAAAAATAGTGGCTCTACACTAAAACTTAACTTTTTAGACAAGTTACCAACTTTCATATCTAACTGTTTAGTGCACATTGCAGTGTTTAGGACAAACCATTTTTTTTCATCTTACCTTTAAGCATCTGTTGCGAGACCGCCAGTTATTGGACAGCCCACATTCTGCCTTTCAATAGTCATCTTGGCATTAGTGCTTCTGTTTTATCCTGGTGAGAGAAGGAATACAGTGACATTATTTCCTGGAGACTGCTGACGACCAGAAAGCCTAATAACTGCTTTATAGGTGACCGCTTGGAATCTGTGTCGGAGCAGAATGCATCAATTCCTGACTCTTTCTGGTTGGAGAGTATCTGTACTTAACGTACCTGATTGGACTTGTCACTATTTAAGGCATCAACCAAAAACAGGCTACAAGTCTAGAATCCCTTGCATCATCTGGGACAAGACTGTGGATCACCAAACAGACTGTGGCCTGCTTCTCTTCTTGGGATTGGTGCTAACATTTTGCTTCTGGTGAGAGAAGAAGGAAAGGAGTATTGTATCCTAGGAGAGTGACGCTGTGCTGAGACCAGCACTAGTAGTAGCCAGGCAGTAACCATTCATGCGACTCCCCTCTTTTCATCATTCTTGACAAGCTAATTCTTTGTTTTAAGTAAGCGCTGTTTGATTTTTTTTTAACTTCAGAATATCCACCTAAATACTTCATCCTTAAATTTTTCAGGGTCTACGTATTAGTTTCCTCTCGTGTTTTTGGCAGTGCTCTGTACAGACTCATTCACCTTGAGTGACATTTTTCCTGTAAAAGCACAATTGAAATTTCTCCAATACTTAGCTGCACACAGGACAACTAGTTTGCAGTGGCAAGCACTGTCAACATAGTTGCAAACCAGATACTCCTGACAGTGACTGATATTCACACTCCAACTTTCTAATCAATAAAAAACGGTCTGTTGCCCCTGGTATAAACTTTCCTACTGTCTTCGTTACCAGCTTGGGCATCCTGAGGCAATGTAGAAATTGCCTCATGTTTACTGACAATCAGTTAATTCTCAAACAAACTGATACGGTATGTAAGAGATGTATTTACCCAACATCACTGGAGGCAAAGCCCTCACATAAAAGTACTCCTAATGTCAATAAGGTTGTCAGCAGTACACGTGCAGCACTCATCATGCACAATTCAAATCAGACATATAGACCCACATATGCTGAGGCACTTACATGTAACCTTCCTGAACCAGAAAGATGTCCTAGACAAAGTACACATAAGAAATACCCTCAGCAGCCCCAAACACACTCTTTCAAAACAACACCCACATCAACACATAGAGCTATGTCTCATGGAGCCTCTACCTCTAAGCCTATAAGGCAAGTCACCACACAATCCAACATTTTACTCATTGGAGACTCCATTGTGAGACACACTGATGTACCTCTCACCAGACTGAGTAAGGAGAAAGTTACTGTCAGTTGTTTATCAGGGGCTAGTATCCGCCACATTACACATGCACTCAGGTCATTGGATCACAATTACCAGTATGACTCAGTCATAGTCCATGCGGGAATAAATGACCTAAGATGTACCTCCTTAGACTATATAAAGAGAGACATCATAGAGCTTTTGGAATGTGTCTCAGGCTAGTATGAGCCTAGCACTGAGCAGCATTTTACCTTCTCCAAGGATGATGCCACAATACGAACAAAAGATGACTTACTTTAAAAATTGACTTAGTTTCTGGTGTCATTCTAAGGGGGTGCAATATTTGTAATCATGGAAGGAGATGGTCAACAGACCATGATGCTTTGCCAGGGATGGTCTGCACCTCTCCCCTCTAGGCTTTTTAATATTAACTAAAACATTGTCTTCCCCAATAGTGCTTACTTTAGGCAATGACAAACTGAAAGTACTTCTAACATAGCAAATCAAAACCAAGAAAATCTAAAGGTATTACTGCTCAATACTAGGAGAGTAAACAAAAAACTCCACTTCTTGGAAGATCTCTTTACCCTAGAGAATGCAGAGGTCTGTGCAGTCTCAGAGACATAGTTTAAAACTGTGGAAAGCACACCAGCAGTGCAGGGTTATAATGCCTTCCACACATTTAGAGCAACTACTTCACTGACAGGGACTAAAGGTGGAAGTGTTGCTATGTACATCAAAAATAAATATACTTCAAGGTTGGTCAAACAGAACAATGCACTTGCTTCATGTTCAAATCACCTTAAGTAAAATCCAAGACCACTTTCTTGCAAGCTATAGGTACCCCTGTATGCCCAGGAAACCCGTACCATGTATTTAAACTTACTAGAACCACTAACCATTCAAACCAATACCCTATTCATGGGTGACTTTAATTACCCCACTATTATCTGGGAATCCTATACAGCATCAAATGTACATGCACAGAGATTCCTGCATTTTGTAAACACACACTCCCTGGACCAGATAGTCAATACACCAACCAGGGGTGTAACCATACTGGATCTGGTCTTCACTAATATGGGAGAGTGCTGCACACCCCCTACTGTAATTCCTTCCCTGGTAAGGTGAGACCACAAAATGGTCTCCTTTGAAGTAAAAATAAAACCTGGACGCCAAGCTAAACCAGGAATATTCAGGAACAATTCTAAGACTAACCTCCTGCTATTAAGTGAGAACCTGGCAACATTTCAAGCCCCAACCAAACACCCTAATAATGGGCGATTTCAACTACCCCACCATTAACTGGGAAAACTTCTCATGTACCAACTCCTTTGCTCAACGCTTTCTGAAATTCATAAATTCCAATGCCCTGGATCAACTTATCCACACCCCCAACAGGGGCAACAATATCCTAGACCTAGTCATTACCAACATGAGTGACCGGTGTTCCACACCTGAAGTCAACTCCTCATTGGTCAGATCCAACCATAAGCTAATCACCCTAGATATCCACATCCCGCCCCCATTCCCCATTAAGGAACTCAAGGTAAAAAATTTCTTCAAAGCCAACTAGATGCTTCTGAAGACAGAAGTGGTGAACTTCATGACACCCATGGAAAATACAGTTACGACTGCTGAATCCTACACAGATGCACTCCATAAGCACTTACATGAGTGCATGGATCGTGCTATCCCAAACATAACCAAGGAGCTATCCTCCAAAAAAGGAAGCCAATCTGGTGGTCCCCTGCCATAAACAAACTCTACAACAGAAGGAAGAAACTGTTGCAAAAGAGAGTAAAATCCCATGAAATCCCATGAGTGAAGGAGTTCCCTGGTCAGTCTCAGTAAGAAGCTGAGATCCCTTATAAGATCCTCCAAAGCTAGCTACGAAAAAAAAATTGCCACTGATTCTAGGGACAACCACAAAGCATTCTATAGCTATATCAAGAATTTCAATGGCAACACCCAGATCTGCTCTGAGTTACAGCACAACGGCATGAAAATTACAGAACCAACTGATAGTGCCAATGTCCTGGCAGATAGGTTCAGTGCTAACTTTATCCCCCTCTCACCCCCTAAACGGCCCATAACTATAGAGGAAGAATGCAGAGTCCCTGTAATCACAACTATGCAGGTAAAAGCTTCAGTCTCTAAAGCCAAAAACACAACATCCCAGGCTGCGTTTTACATGAACTTCAGACCGAACTGGCTCCCTACCTAAGCACCATGTTCAATCATAGTCTCACATTAGGCTTTCTGCCCACTGAATGGTGCACAGCAACAGTTATCCCACTCCACAAAGGGGGAGCCATCACTGATCCTGGGAACTATCACCCTATTAGCCTGACGAGCCTGGTCTGTAAGGCCATGGAACTCATAAACAAAGACATTGATAACCTCCAAACTCAGGACCCCACCCATTTCGGGTTTGTGAAATGCAGATCATGCCTCCTGAACCTGATCTACTTCTTTGAGGCAGTCACCAAAGCTGTAAATGAGTGTAAGGTGGTTCACACAGTCTACCTTGACCTCGCCAAGGCTTTCAGCACCATTCCCCATTCTGGAATTATAGCTAAACTCACTAAACTAGGTATAAATCCCTACATCACAAGATGGGTTGCCAATTGGCTCACTGGCAGTACCCACACTGTAAAAGTTGCAGACTCCAAATCTGACTTCAAACCAGTGACAAGTGGAGTACCACAGGGTTCAGTCCTGGGACCTCTCCTGTTTGGTATCTACTTATCTGAAGTACAGGCTAACACAGAAGGCCTTTGGCTAATGAAGTTCGCAGATGACTGCAAGCAAGGAACCATAGTTGAGTCCCCAAATGATGTGGACATCCTACAGAAGGGCTTCACTGAGACAGATGCCTGGTGTCAGAGCCATGGCCTCAAGCTCAATGCCAAAAAGTACATTGTCATCCCCTTTGGTAAAAACTCTGTACCCACGAACTACCACATAGGCAGCAGTCTACTTAATGCTGAATGTGTGATAAGAGACCTGGGGACCCAGGTGGACAGTAGTATCTACTTTGATAATCACATTGCCATAGTAGTCAGGAAATCCTTCTAATGGCACAACTCATCACAAAAGGGTTCTCATCTAGGAAAAAAGAGGTCATTGTTCCCTGCTACTGGACACTCATTAGACCCATTATAAAGTACAACTCCCCTTTTGGAATGTACATCACAAGACATCTGCAGCAGCTGGAAAGGCCACAAAAGTACCTCACAAAGAGGATTACTGGCCTCAAACAGATGCCCTACACTGACCATATCAAAAAACTCCACCTTTACTCCATAGCATATCGCCTACTCTGAGGTGATCTCTGCCTAACATATAAAGCTATGTGAAACCCAGAGCTGTTGGACATGCTACACCTAAAGAAATCCCAATCCCTCTGAGCTACACAATCTAGGGACCTAAACCTTGTCACCACAATAAACAGGACATGCTGGAGAGATAGATTCCTGCCCCAGAGACTTCCCATACTCTGGAACAAGCTACCCATCTATGTCAAGCAAAGTTCCTCATTAGCACTCTTCAAGAAATATCTTGATGAGTGGATGGGAAATAGGAAATATACCCCGGGGATCATTTCTGTGGTTCTGCTCAACAGGGGCACAGGAAAATAACTTTCTTGGGTGGTGTAAGCCAGGGAACCTTGTTGGCTAGGCTTACTTAGGTCCTTGGGCCGATAGCCTAGTACCTACCTATGAACCTATGTACCTATAAACCCAGAGAACATTTCTGCCTATGCAGAACTGTTCATAGAAACACTGTACAAGCATGTTAATATACTATAGAGGCAGCTGTACCCACCAGGAAGAAGTACATAAATAACTGAAAAAACAAGCCACCCTGGTGGAATCACAAAATTAGTTGGATGTATAACAGGAGGAAGAAAATCATGACAAAAGTTAAGAGGTGTAGCACCCAGCAGGATGAAAGCGTACTCATTAAACTATACAAACAACTCAGAGGGAAAATAAAGTCTACCAAAGCCAAATTTAAGATAAGTTTGGCCTCCCAGGCCAAGGACAACCACAAAGCATTCTTTAGCTATGTCTGCAACCTCAAAGGCAATGCACAATTGTGTGCAGAGCTCATTGTAAATGGAGCCACCTATACTGAGCCAGAAGATATAGCAATCCTCCTGGCTGATAAATTCAGCTCCAGCTTTTCCCCCTCTATCCCCTCAACATTCCCCCAGAAATATCATCAAATATAACTCCCCTACTATCACTAGTGAAAAGGTCCTTAATGCTGTCTCTAAGACCAAGAACACTGCATCAGTGGGCCCAGACAATATTCCAGGATGCCTGCTAAATAGCATGAAACGTGACATATCAAGACCTCTGGGATTACTAACTGTAGCCTCCAAACAGGCTTTGAATGGAGAAAGGCAGCAGTCATTCCTCTGCACAAAGTTGGGCCATCTGCAGACCCTGGAAACTACCGACCCATAAGTCTCACTAGTCTTATATGTAAAGCCATGGAAATAATTATCATGGAGATAATCAACAGAGATTTAGTAAACATCCAGACACTGAACCCAACCCAATTTGGTTTTGTCAAGGGCAGATCATGCCTACTCAACCTGGTGTACTTCTTTGAGAAGGTCACCAAAGCAATGGATGAGGGCAAAATCGTTTGCACTGCCTACCTTGTCCTGGCCAAGGCATTTGACAGAATACTCCACTCGGGAATTCTTGACAAACTCAAGGAAGTTAGGTACAAACCCATATGTCACCCAGTGAATAGCCAAATGGCTCATAGACAGGACCCAGGAAGTTAGAATTGGGAAGTCCACCTCTACAAAGAGACCAGTCACCAGTGGAGTCCCTCAAGGATCAGTCCTTTGACTGCTCCTTTTTGACATTTACCTCTCAGAAGTCAAGGTCAATATCAGTGGTCTCTGGCTGACTAAATTTACAGATGATTGCAAATTAGGAGCTGTCATTGAATCTCACTGTGACAAAAATGTTCTCCAGGAGTGGCTGACGCAGACAAACAACTGGTGTCAGAGTCATGGACTAAAACTAAATGCCAAGAAATGCATAACCGTATCCTTTGGGAAGTCATCCATCCCTGGTAACTATCATATTGACAACACACCCCTTAGAGTTGACCCAGTAGTCAGGGACTTAGGGACACACACAGATAGTAATATAGCCTTTGATCATCACGTGTCTACAGTGATGAGGAAATCATTCTATGTTGTGCAACTTATAAACAAAGGTATGGCATTTAAGTCTAAGGAAGTCATTGTTCCACTGTATTTGCCATTCATTAGACCTATCATTGAGTATAATGCCCCCTTTGGTATGTACCTAACTAGGCATATCCAACAACTGGAACGACCACAGAGGTTCCTCACTAAAAGAATATAGGGCATAAGTAATATGTCCTCTGCAGACCACTTCAAGGCCCTATCCCTGTATTCTGTCTCCTACAGGCTTTTGAGGGGAGATCTATGCCTGGCATACAGGGCATTGTCAGACCCCACTCTGATGGACCTCCTGCATATCCACAAGACAAACAGTACTAGAACTACCTGTTCTAAAGACTTAAACCTTCTCTGTGATATAAATAGGACCTGCTGGGACTACCCTATCTATGGAACAGGCTCCCCATCCATGTGAAGCAGAGTTAGACCTTAATCCATTCCAAGTGCAATTTGAACAATTAGATTGGAAACCGGAAATTCATCCCTGGTTTGCTACCTATGTCTCTGATGCAAACAGGTAACCTGTAATTGGTCATCTCCCAGGCCCATGCTTACACTTGTCACAGGTATCAGAACTTGTGGTCGTTAGCCTAGTAAACACCTATGAACCTATGAACAATGTGGGTACATGAAGTAAAGTGGGCACTACATTTGTTTGCTAATATATTGGCTACATACTTGGAGTAGAATGTGTGATATTATTATGGATGAGTGCAGTCCATTGTTGATCTTTATCTCTTCATTTCTTGACATAACTGAAGAAAGATTTGAAGTTTCTTTGGCATCTGTGGTGACCTTAGCTATGCACTGTTATTTATATTATTAATAGTACTCGTAAGTTCCTTGCTAGTATATTTTGTTGGGGTCTTGAGCTAGTGTGATGGGAGATTTTATACAACCTTTCATTATTTTCCTTTTATTTTATGTAGGAGTTCACAAGAGTGGATTATTCTTTAATTTACTATTATATTTAGGGCAAACAGATACTGACTTTCCTGTATAGCTGTTATGGTCCTGGTGAATGCTGCAGCCCTGGGAGATTGTTGGGAATTTTGCAGAGGTCTTCTGCAGGCTGATTAGGTTTCCCTTTGTCCTAGAAAGGAAAAACAGCTGTTATATCTAAACTTAGAAAGAGCCTGTTAGATCTTCTGAGGAAATCAGCACTCAAGTACTACAAAGATCAAACTTCTCAAAGTTATTAAATCCACAGACCACATCTCTTTACCCATATACAGTATGTTATAATTTAATATTATTAAAATTCCCCAGAGCAGAGGTAGACAATATTTTTAGTAGAAAGTCAGGAATCAGAAATTCTTCTCCTGCAACATGTCGGTGTGCCAATCAGACAACTGGAGGGGGAAGAGGGGGGTAAATGATAGTACTTGGATCTTTATATACAAAATTAATACATTGTTAAGAAATGTTAAATGTGCTTATGGTTACTTCATTCTAATTAGAGAACATCTGCAAGTCGCACCATATGATTGTGTGTGTGTGTGTGTGTGTGTGTGTGTGTGTGTGTGTGTGTGTGTGTGTGTGTGTGTGTGTGTGTGTGTGTGTGTGTGTGTATCACTGTTAGATATTGCAGTAGCAATGGTAATGGACTCCTGCATAAATTCAAAGGTAACTACATTTATGAAGTAACACCAGAACTTACTCCAGAGCATGACAATATTTACAAAAAGAGGGAGATAAAGTTAACCTTGATTACACCATGACTTTTACACAATGCATGATAAATATGAAGTTCATAATTGCACACTAATATCCACATCAAAGTCCTGTAAGGAAAATAGATAACTGACAAAGTAGTCTGAAGATATAAGTGACATCTCATCATTGTCACTCAAGACATATCCTTTCACCTACCTGCACAGTTATGCACTGCAGTCTAGCGAAGTTAAAGCCTTTCTCCTACCCTATCTATCTGAACTGGCATGAATTGCCATCCAAAAGTTGTGGCTTCCTGATTGTTACTGATCCCATGATCCCAGCAAGAAAGCTGATCAATGCATTGTGATGAACATTAAAGGATTCTCATTGTGGAGTGTTTTCATAGTAAGCTGTTATATCATTAACATAGAAGTTGGTTTGATTAGTTGTTTATGGCACCAGTTTATTAATGGACATAAATACATACATACATACATGCATGCATACAAACGTGCACATACACATATGCAAATAATACTGCCTGTGTAAGACAAAAGTAATTATGATAGAAGTAGAACACTAGCATGAAGCCCTGACATTAGGTAACAGGGCAGTTATCTCTGT
>NC_056743.1:360355925-360440925 GCF_019279795.1 Protopterus annectens | reverse complement strand
AGGCATATGCCATTCACAAGATGGCTGGTACTCCTTAGCAGTTACCCCAACAGAACTTACAGTGCTATTTATTTCAAAAAATCACATCCTTTATTGGTTCCATGTCAGAATTTACACAAAACATACACACACACGCACACAAACATTTCTGAGTTCTTGAGTTATACATTGTTTTTTTTTTCTTTGCAATGACATTACAGTTATAATAATTGTAACTTTGCTGCAAAGAAAAAGAAAAAATAGAATGTGTAACATGAAAACTTAGAAATGCAGTGATGTTACAATTATAATAATTATGTTATTATAAGAAATACATTTGTATAAAGCTGGAAACAAAGGAAATTGAACCATTTTCTGAACATTACTCATGGTGAAGAATGAAAGCAAATGTACCAGAATAGAGACTTTCTTACACCTAGCAGTGGTCTCCAACTCATTCTATAGGCTCCACAGATGTGTTCATGTAAACTGAGTGATCCAGCCCTCTCCACCATATTCTGTGTCTGTTCATCAGAGGTCAGTGCCTGCAACATCACCTGTGGAAGGCAAACAGGAGCATCCTCTTTAGATGCTGAAGCCGCAGCAATTCAGATCAATAGACTTCTCACTCTGTCATGCAGGTGAGCCCAGCTACCTTGAAAAGGAACCTCATTTATGCTGGTTTTACCTTCAGTCACTATCTAAAGATCATGATCATAACAGAATGAGAACACTAATTGGTTGATATTAGTTCTATTACAGTAATCTCCTTGTACTTGCTTTGAGTTGGACCTGCATGGGATCACCTGTGTTCACCTTGTGTCGCACCATCCCCCCTGTTGTAACCGCACCTAAATAATTCTAAGTTTCATCTCTTCATCTCCAGTGACCATAGTCTACCTTATAGTGGCACTGCACATAGTTTTGTTAATGCTACTTGTCTGACCCTGTTACCCCAGTAGCTTACATAGACATGTTGCTAATGATACCGTTCTGCATCATTTCCTTTTACTCCCATTTAGCCATACACTCACCTGATTTATTTACTCCTGTCAATGGTGAGGTGGATATAAGGTCGGAAGTACTGACTATGGAATGGTGAGGTGGATATAAGGTCAGAAATACTAACTATTGAATGACGAGGTGGATATAAGGTCAGAAATACTGACTATGGAATGATGAGGTGGCTATAAGGTCGGAAATACTGACTATGGAATGACGTGGTGGATATAAGGTCGGAAATACTGACTATGGAATGACGAGGTGGATATAAGGTCAGAAATACTGACTTTGGAATGACGAGGTGGATATAAGGTCGGAAATACTGACTATGGAATGGTGAGGTGGATATAAGGTTGGAAATACTGACTATGGAATGACAAGGTGGATATAAGGTTGGAAATACTGACTATAGAATGACGAGGTGGATATAAGGTTGGAAATACTGACTATGGAATGACAAGGTGGATATAAGGTTGGAAATACTGACTATAGAATGGTGAGGTGGATATAAGGTTAGAAATACTGACTATGGAATGACGAGGTGGATATAAGGTCGGAAATACTGACTATGGAATGACGAGGTGGATATAAGGTTGGAAATACTGACTATGGAATGATGAGGTGGATATAAGGTTAGAAATACTGACTATGGAATGACGAGGTGGATATAAGGTCGGAAATACTGACTATGGAATGACAAGGTGGATATAAGGTCGGAAATACTGACTATGGAATAATGAGGTGGATATAAGGTCGGAAATACTGACTATGGAATGATGAGGTGGATATAAGGTCGGAAATACTGACTATGGAATGACGAGGTGGATATAAGGTCGGAAATACTGACTATTGAATGACGAGGTGGATATAAGGTCGGAAATACTGACTATGGAATGATGAGGTGGATATAAGGTCGGAAATACTGACTATGGAATAGTGAGGTGGATATAAGGTCGGAAATACTGACTATGGAATGACAAGGTGGATATAAGGTTGGAAATACTGACTATGGAATGACGAGGTGGATATAAGGTCGGAAATGCTGACTATGGAATGACAAGGTGGATATAAGGTTGGAAATACTGACTATGGAATGGTGAGGTGGATATAAGGTTGGAAATACTGACTATGGAATGATGAGGTGGATATAAGGTTGGAAATACCGACTATGGAATGACGAGGTGGATATAAGGTTGGAAATACTGACTATGGAATGATGAGGTGGATATAAGGTTGGAAATACTGACTATGGAATGATGAGGTGGATATAAGGTCGGAAATACTGACTATGGAATGATGAGGTGGATATAAGGTCGGAAATACTGACTATGGAATGACGAGGTGGATATAAGGTTGGAAATATTGACTTTGGTAGATGTAATTGGCACGTTGTACCATACCCATCGAATGCTGCATGGATACCCAGGGCACTGCCTCTCATTTGACAAACTGAACCAGTACTCCTCTTTTTCAGAATGGGAACAGGAAAGCATGGTCTAGTTGCAAAGGGTTCATGCTCCTCAGCCTTGCTGGAAAAGTTTATATTGCTTGAAAAGAGACTCGTGTAATAATTTAGCCTCTGGCTTAGCAGGAATGATACAAATTCTATACTGGCCACTGAAGAGTGGACTTATTCTTTGTCCTTGCACAGGTTCTGGAAAGGTCAAAGGAATTTGTAGTACTACTTTACAAATCAATTTTTATTGCTGTACATCAGAAATATTTTGGGTTTATTAAAAGCACTTTTCAGAAGTGCATCACAAGTACAAAACTAACCACATGAACTACTGTTAAAAGACATAAGAAAATGCACACAAATATTGACTCTCAACAAAAGAGTTAGTTACTAACCTTGTAGTGAAGAGGAAGCGAAATGCAGAACTGATATTGACATAACCCTGAATAAAGATCTTCTAAACATAGCTAACAAAAATCCAGTGCCGCAGACAGAAGCAGTGGCTAGAAGCAAGCAGACATCTTCATATTAACCAAAACTCCAGTGCAGCAGACAAAAGCAGTGGCTAAAAACAAGCAAACATCTTCATATTAACCAAGAATCCAGTGCAGCAGACAGAAGCAGTGGCTAAAAGCAAGCAAACATCTTCATATTAACCAAGAATCCAGTGCAGTGGCTAGGAGCAAGCAGACATCTTCATATTAACCAAGAATCCAGTGCAGCAGACAGAAGCAGTGGCTAAAAGCAAGCAAACATCTTCATATTAACCAAGAATCCAGTGCTGCAGACAGAAGCAGTGGCTAGAAGCAAGCAAACATATTCATATTAACCAAGAATCCAGTGCAGTAGACAGAAGCAGTGGCTAAAAGCAAGCAGACATCTTCATATTAACCAAGAATCCAGTGCAGTAGACAGAAGCAGTGGCTAAAAGCAAGCAGACATCTTCATATTAACCAAGAATCCAGTGCTGCAGACAGAAGCAGTGGCTAAAAGCAAGCAGACATCTTACAAGAATCCAGTGCAGCAGACAGAAGTAGTGGCTAGAAGCAAGCATTTTCATATTAACCACAAATCCAGTGCAGCAGACAGAAGCAGAGGCTAGAAGCAAGCAGACATCTTCATATTAACCAAGAATCCAGTGAAGCAGACAGCAGTGGCTAAAAGCAAGCAGACATCTTCATATTAACCAAGAATCCAGTGCAGCAGACAGAAGCAGTGGCTAGAAGCAAGCAGACATCTTTATATTAATCGGGCTCATTTCAGTTAATGAGGAACTCTTTCTGTTTTAGAAAATGTACATGAAAATAATGTGTTTTTAATAAAATTACATACAGACTTTAAAGAAGTTTCTTTCCCTTTTAACCAGTGGTTTATAATAAACAATTGACCCAACTGAAATTAAAGACAATAATGTAGTATATAAGTATATGTTAAGGTAGTACCACTTACAGACACTTTTATGTTTTTTACTAATTTAGTCATTTTTTAGCAAAAAAAAAAAAAGAAAGACTCTAATTTTGTTGGGCTGAGCAGCCAAACTCAAATATGTGAAATAAGTCTGTAATGCTATTTGTCTGAAACAACACACATTCAAATGATAAAAGCTTTCACTGAACTGCAAGGTTGTATGTAGTCAGATATGCATTCTGTTGCAACAAAAATTATTGATGGATGAAAACCGGGAACAGTAAATGCTTATAAGCACTGTACCAGATTCATCAACAAATGTGTAGCCATACTCTACAAAAATACATTACAAATCTCCCTTGCCTCTCCACAACCCCTCCTAACAAACAATGCCAAAATTCTACTTGTAAAACTTCAACCAAACAAACATAAAAGCATAAATATAGCATGTATTTACATCCCCCCAGGCAACAATAATAACAAAACCTTAGAGGACTTTCTCCACTGGTTAACTCAAACTCACCCCCAGGAATCCATAGTGTTAGGTGACTTCAACATAGATTAGAATTCCTTCTCATCTAGCTCCCCATCTAGCAGCATAAATCTACATGGCTTTTCTCAGCTCATATTCACTCCTACCAGACTAGGTAAACCCCAAAACAAAGACAGCATCCTGGACTGGATCCTTACTAATAAAGATCCTGACCAGTACTCAGCAGGTACTCACCCAGAGGACATGAGTGATCACTTACTCACCTATGTTATCAAATTCAAAATCACCCCCCTTCTTACAACCATAACAAAAATCAGGAACAATAATAAATTCAACGCCTCCATTTTTCAAACTGAACTTAAAGCCCACAACTGGACAATACTCAAGTCTCTTCCTCTTGAAGAGGCAGTTATCTACTTCAACACCACCTTCCTTAAGATTCTAGATTCCCATGCTCCAATACGGTCCATTAGAACTAAAACCAAAACCGCACCATGGCTCTCTAAGGAAACAAAATCCAAAATCCTATCTAGAAACAAGATGTGGGTCGCATGGCGTACCTCTAAAGACCCACACTCCCACCAAACCTTCCGGCAACTTAGAAATGAAACTAAAAGAATGATCTTAAATGATAAAAAAACTTCTTCCTCCACCTCCAACACAAACACCTTAATAATCCACAAAAATTCTGGGCAGGCTTAAACAAGCTCCTGCACCCAGGCTAGGCAACCACCCCCACTCCAACAACTTGCAAACAACAGTGCCCTGTAAACATTGCTAACACATTCAATAGTTTCTTCACAGAAACTATACAATCCCTGGCCACACAATTCAAACAAACAACCAGCCCACTCCACTACCCATGCCAGCAGAATACTACAACTACATCAGATCATCTATTTACCTTCGATCCAGTACCTATATCCTATATAACATCTCTTCTTAAAAAACTAAAACCCACTAAGCTAGCAGCTGACCTTCTCCCAGCTGAGTTTCTGCAAAAAGCAGCTGAGGCCATTTCCTATCCCGTCTCCATAATCATAAACCGTACCTTGTCAGAAGCCTTCATCCCCTCCATATGGAAAATGTCCCACATTATTCCTGTCCATAAAGGTGGTAGCTCACTAGAGCTAACCAACTACAGACCTATAGCTATACTCTCACCCCTGGCCAAAATTATGGAAAAGTGTGTCCACAAACAACTGATGGAACACCTCACCAAAAATAAAATTCTAGCTAACTCCCAACATGGCTTCAGGCCAAATCACAGTACCACATCTACTATCCTTTTCTAATACCATCAATAACTTCAGAAACAATAATAAACTATCATCTGCTCTTTTCTTAGACCTCTCCAAGGCCTTTGATATGGTGAACCACATTCAACTCCTCCATACATTAAAAAAACTATCACTCAGCAATTCCACGCTGAAATGGTTCCAATCCTACCTGTCCAATAGGCAACAGGCTGTTCTATGGCAGGACAAATTATCTACATGCCTACCTGTTACACTTGGAGTTCCCCAAGGATCTATTCTTGGCTCTCTTCTCTTCACCATCTTTGTTAATGACCTGCCCACAATCACCCCCCATGCCACATGCATTCAGTATGCAGATGATTTGACTATCATCAGCACTGCCTCCAACTTGGCAGACCTCACTGCTTCAACCCAAGACACCTTCAACCTAATAGAAAAATGGTTCTCAAGTCGACAACTAGTTCTCAACCCCAACAAAACAAAACTACTTACTTTCTCACCCACTAACAAGACTCTTCCCCCTCCTTCTCTATTACATCCTCCAATGGAATCACTATATCACCAGAAGCTCACACAAAGCTATTAGGTGTTACCATTGATAACTCCCTTAAATTTGACACCCATTTCAATCTTACCATCAAAACCGTCAATAAAAAGCTTGGCTCTCTCTATAAAGTAAAACACTTTCTCACTCCTCATGCTAAAATTACAATTGCCAGCACACACCTACTATCAACTCTTTTCTATGCCTCCCCTCTTTACAAACCTAAACAAGACAACCCTTAACAAACTTGCTTCTTGTTACAATCACATAGCTAGATTTGCCACAAATTCCACCTTTAGAACGCACCACTGCACTAACTTGAAGCAACTAGGGTGGTTAGAGTTTTCCAGCCAACTCCATTTCAACCAACTCAAAATGGCTCACCAGATACTGTATCACCCAGAGAAAACACCAGCTCTGAAAACATCATTCACCCCTATATTAACCTGCAATCTTTACGCTCCTCCAATAAGATCTTAGCTCAAACTACCAAAGCCAATAATTCTGCTGGGGATTCTCTATTCTCAAACTTTGTAGGTAAAATGTGGAACTCCCTACCGACCATGCTCACCTCAGAACCCTCACTCCTACAATTCAAAAAAAAGCTTAAACCCCATCTCAATACTCTCTGGCAATGTCCCTGTTCCAAACCTGATTAACCACTATCATTTACCCTTCTCTTACCTCACTATCCTTAACCACTTTTTAACAAGGCGCCTCGCCTTTGTAACTGACCTATGTTTTTTTTTTTATATGCTGCTGTTGTTTTTTTTTTTTTTTCCCAAGATGTGATGTATCTTTATATTGTATTTAGAACTCAACTATCTTCCTTTTTTTGCATTAACAATGTTTATATGTCTGTTATGTACTTCGAGCTTTTCTCCCCGGGCCTCCGCTGAAAATGGACAGGTATCCAGTCGGACTCTCCCGGTTAACAAATGTTAAATAAAAATAAATAAATAAATAAATAAATAAATAAACAAATAAATAAATAAATAAATCAAATGTGGTTGAGAAATTCATTAATCAGAGATATGACATTCAAAATAACAAGACAGTATTAAATTTGAGTACTAATGAAAACTTTTTCAGGGGAAGGGGTGGCTGAACAAGGAGGGGATAAGTTCCCAGTTTTTAACATTGCATTTAAACATTTGAGAACTTAATAACTATAATTCTATTCAAAATAATGCATAATAATTAACTCTTATGAAGATTTCAATGTTGTCCCAAAATAGCTTTGAAACTAAAACCATTATCTAACATGCAGAGCAGGCAGTGATCCTTAATCAGGTCCTTAAATCCTTTAATCCTTAAAGGTCAATAAATTTGAAACGGTATTATTGATAAATTAAGGTTATCTGATAAAAAGTTGAATAACAGAAATTCATTAAAGGGGCTCAATGTTTGATGATGATCTTCATGTCTAAATATCAAGAGTTATAAAAAGCAAGTTTAATGAAACAACTGAAGTATTTATCTTATGAAATACATAGTCTAAGGATCAATGAGCCTACACATGTTGATCCATAGCAGTATATTGTCATGAGAGGGACTAAAATAATCTGATATAATGAGATTCTGGAAAATGTTTAACTATGTACAAATCAGAAGTTTAATCTAAACTTTTTTTTTAGGGACTGAAAACATATTATGACCCACAGGGTTATTAATTTACCACATTAATTTTATTATATAATTTATTAACTTATATAAAAGGTAAGTCAATATATGTGAAATTAATTTACTGTTAAAATAAAGTATTGGAAAAAATATTAATTTCGCTTGTTGAATATATTTTAAAAGATTAAATTGCTCCACTAATAAAAGCATGGCTATCTAATTTATGTTTAAGCCCATAGTATTTCTGTTCATTTAAAGCAATATTTATAGATGAAGTTAAAAGTGATTTATTCAAACCTTGGAATTGCCAAGGATGTAAGGAGGATACTTTCCTAAATTATGGAATTTACTGTAATCATTAATACTTTTCAAAACACTGGGGATTTCTAAGTTAAGATTCTGAAAGTAAAATAAAGTATCATCACTGAAATAACTAACATTAATATAATTGACATATGGTAATCCTGCATTTTTTAAATATTGTTGCAAATATCAGTTCAAGTTAAAGATAATTAAATAAAGCTCCATTGCTTTTTCTAGTCAAAATTCTGAGAATTATCCATTAACAGAAAGATGTAGAAAGGATGAATCACATATTTATCTGCTTAATATATAGTACAGGAAAACCACATATTGTTAAGACAGCAGAAAAGAAAGGGTATATGAACTCAGTCAAACATTTTAATGGTACCTAAAGTGAAAATTGCTTGTTGTTCATTCTTATTTGCAATTAAAATGAAGAATTAGTTCCACCATAATGTTATTATCTTGTATTTACTAACTCAAGCCAAACTTTTTGTATGGGTTCATGCACCTAGGTAACAAGACATTTCCCTGTTTGGTTGAATATGCATAGCTGAAGTGAAATTCAGTTGCACAGGAAAATGGCTGTTGTGAATTCCCCATGAGCAAAGAGAAGAATTTGGCACCATACCTCCAAATTCAATAACCAAATGCATGGGAGTGAAATGATGTCCATGGTCCCAAAGGCAACATGAGACAGCAGGCAGTATGGCAGGCACCAGCAGCAGGCTGGCCAGTCGGCATGTCACTGGCAGAAAAATGCAGTGCACAATGGGCAGTGCCTTTATAATTAGTGTGTGTGTGTGTGTGTGTGTGTGTACCACTGTCCCCTTCAGAGTGCCCAGGGAACATTACCTTAAATGTATACTGGATCATAAATGTGTTTGCTGTAGCATGCAAAATTTCCTCCACCCTGTAAAACACTTTCACATGTTGTAGTTACATAAACATGTACCGTACACTGAGTACAACACTCATTACTTCCCCTGCCCCCATGCTGTAATATGCTTCTACATATTTTAGTTATATAAGTATGCACTGTGCACTGAGCACAACACTCATTACTTACCCTGTCTCCACTCTGTAACACACTTCTATATGTTGTAGTTACATAAGCATGTACTGTACAATGAGCACATCACTCATTACTTACCCTGCCTTGATGCTGTAGCACACTTCTACATGTTGTAGTTACATAAGCATGTACTGTACACTAACCACAACACTCATTACTTCCCCATCTCCATGCTGTAGCACACCTCCATGTTGTAGTTACATAAGCATGTACTGTACACTGAAAGTAAAACTCATTACTTCTCCCATCCCCATGCTGTAGCATACTTCTGTATGGTGCAGTTATATAAGCATGTACTATACACTGATCACAACACTCATTACTTCCCCTGTCCCCATGTTGTAACACACTTTTACATGTTGTAGTTACATAAGTATGTACTTTACACTGAGCACAACACTCATTACTTCCCCTGTCCCCATGTTGTAACACACTTTTACATGTTGTAGTTACATAAGTATGTACTGTGCACTGAGCACAACACTCATTACTTACCTGTCCCCATGCTGTCACACACTTCTACATGTTGTAGTTACATAAGTATGTACTGTACACTGAACACAACCCTCATTATTTCCCCTGTCCCCATGCTGTAGCACACTTCTACATGTTGTAGTTACATTAGAATGTACTGTATACTGAGTAGAACAATCATTATTTCTCCTCCCCCCATCCCGCCATGTTGTAGTTTTATTTATTCATTTATTTATTTATTTACCGGGAAATTCTGACTGGACACAGGTCCTTTTTCAGTGGAGGCCTGGGGAGAAAAGCTCCACATATTGTAAAATGACAATACAGTAACAAAGTTGGCGACATATTTTAGAGACCCCTTAGGTACAGATTATAGTCATAAAAATATAAACAATAAAGTATGAACAGTAGCACAGACATACAGTTTCTAAACAGTTTAATGTACAGTTTAAACAATATATGCAGCTGAATGTACATAGTATATGGTATTAATATGTTTCAAGTATGCTATGCAAGGAAATTAGTGTATGTTTAATAAATTCCCTTTATGGTAACAAAGATAAGATCTTGTTACCAGATTAGATCTAGTTACATAAGCATGTATTGTACAGTGAGCACGACACTCATTACTTCCCCTGTCCCTACACTGTAGCACACTTGTACATGCTGTAGTTACATATGCATGTGCTGTACACTGAGCACAACTCATTACTTCACCGTCTCCATGGTGTGACACATATCTGCAGGTTGTAGTTTAGTAAGCATGTACTGTGCACTGAGCACAACACTCATTACTTCCCCTGTCCCTACACTGTAACACACTTTTACATGTTGTAGTTACATATGCATGTGCTGTACACTGAGCACAACACTCATTACTTCACCGTCTCCATGGTGTGACACATATCTGCAGGTTGTAGTTTAGTAAGCATGTACTGTGCACTGAGCACAACACTCATTACTTCCCCTGTCCCTACACTGTAACACACTTTTACATGTTGTAGTTACATATGCATGTGCTGTACACTGAGCACAACACTCATTACTTCACCGTCTCCATGGTGTGACACATATCTGCAGGTTGTAGTTTAGTAAGCATGTACTGTGCACTGAGCACAACACTCATTACTTCCCCTGTCCCTACACTGTAACACACTTTTACATGTTGTAGTTACATATGCATGTGCTGTACACTGAGCACAACACTCATTACTTCACCGTCTCCATGGTGTGACACATATCTGCAGGTTGTAGTTTAGTAAGCATGTACTGTGCACTGAGCACAACACTCATTACTTCCCCTGTCCCTACACTGTAACACACTTTTACATGTTGTAGTTACATATGCATGTGCTGTACACTGAGCACAACCCTCATTATTTCCCCTGTCCCCATGCTGTAGTACACTTCTACATGTTGTAGTTACATAAGCATGTACTGTACACTGAGCACAACACTCATTACTTCCCCTGTCCCTACACTGTAACACACTTTTACATGTTGTAGTTACATATGCATGTGCTGTACACTGAGCACAACACTCATTACTTCACCGTCTCCATGGTGTGACACATATCTGCAGGTTGTAGTTTAGTAAGCATGTCCTGTGCACTGAGCACAACACTCATTACTTCCCCTGTCCCTACACTGTAACACACTTTTACATGTTGTAGTTACATATGCATGTGCTGTACACTGAGCACAACCCTCATTATTTCCCCTGTCCCCATGCTGTAGTACACTTCTACATGTTGTAGTTACATAAGCATGTACTGTACACTGAGCACAACACTCATTACTTCCCATGTTCCCTTGCTGTAGCACACTTCTACATGTTGTAGTTACATAGGCATGTACTGTACACTGAGCACAACACTTATTACTTTGTCCGACCCCCATGCACTTGGTTACTCAAGCTGTGGGCAGAGAGTGTGTACTTCTATTTGCCCACAGAGAATTCACAACAGCCATAATTCTCTGCAGCTGAATTTCACTTCAGCCATGTGTGCCCAACCAAATGTACCACAGGAAAACATCTGGCTGCCTAATCACCTGTACCCCTTTTTTGTATACTTTCAGTGCCACCTTATGGCATCCAGAATTTTTTTGGGTCCTGCTTCTTTAACTAAGTTATTTACCAGCTAAAAATAGACACTATTCAAAAGGGCAAGGAATTATTAACAAAATGACAGTAAGATTGTTAATCTAGGATGTCCTGCAGTGGAGAAATTAATCTTTGTTTTACCACTTACTATTCATATTTTCAAATGTATGTTCATATGCTCATACCTGAGAGCTCTACATTACTGAGATGTGTGATGTAAAACAACAATGTGGCAGAAATGATAATTCACCGTCAGTGCTGATTTCTATCATATTATACTGGAAATATTGCTTGTTGCTTGGTAGCATAAGCAATATTTCTGTAAGTATTTATTACATCAAAAAAAGAGTGATTTACAAACAGTTACATGACATTAAGTGAAACTCTATATATTGTACAAGTGACTTGTGACTTACAAACTGTTACATGACATGAAGAGAAACTGCAGATGCTGTTAAAGAAGACTGTCCTTGTCTAGGCTGTACACTTTTCAAGATATGAAAATTTGTTTGTGAAAGTTTACAAAAAATATAATTTTGGGTTTGTGGGAATTATAATATATATTAAATATTTATGGAAAAGAGTATGAATACATTTACTGTTATCACTGTAAATAATACACGTCCTTCGATTCTCATGTTACAGTATTCTAAACAAGAGGAATCCTCTGCCTGAGGTGACTCATAGGTTCATAGGTTCACAGGCTATTGCCAAGCCAAAAAGGTACCCTGGCTTTTGCCACCCAAGAAAATTATTTTCCTGTGCCCCTGTCGAACAGAGCCACAGAGGTGATCCCCAGGGTGAATTTCCTATTACCCATCCAGTCATCAAGATTTTTCTTGAAGAATGCTAATGAGGAGCTTTGTTTGATATAGATAGGTAGTTTGTTCCAGTGTATGAGAAGTCTCTGGGACAGGAATCTATCCCTCCAGCATGTTCTGTTTATTGTGGTGATGAAGTTTAGGTCCCTAGAGTATGTAGCTCAGACGGATTGGGATTTCTTTAAGTGGAGCATGTCCAACAGCTCTAAGTTTGACATAGCTTTGTATGTTAGGCAGAGATCGCCTCTGAGTTGGCGATATGCAGTGGAGTAAAGCTGGAGTTTTTTTTAGTATTCGTAGGGCATCTGTTTGAGGCCAGTAATCCTCTTTGTGAGATATTTCTGCAGCCTTTCCAGTTGTTGTAGATGTCTTGTGAGGTACATACCAAAAGGGGTGTTGTACTCTATAATGGATTTAATGAGTGACGAGTATTTTATTTTTATTATTTATTTATTGACATTTGTTAACCGGGTTGATCCAGCTGGGCCAGAGGCCCATTTTCAGTGAAGACCCAAGGAGAAAAGCTCCAGTTACCAAAAAAATGAAGGATTACATAGTAAACAAAATAGCAAGTAGCAATACCAAGTGACACTCCTAAAACATATTAGTACTAATTTGATCATAATCAAACATATTTAGATTACCCTAAGAAAAAAAATCACAATGAAATAAACAGATGAACTATTTTTGATATATGAACAAACAAGTTATATAAAAGTGCAAACAAGTTATATAAAAGTGATCAGATTTATTGCCTAGGCTTCCTAGAAAGGTATATTTGCTTATAGGAGCTCAGAGTGAAGAAGCACCATTGGATAAAGGGGAATTAGGTAGGTTCTAAGTAGGGACAAGATTTGGTATTGAGAAGGTAAAGTTTGATTTCCTTTTTAAAGCATGAAGGGTGTATGATGGAGCATATGTGTAGAGGAAGTTTGTTCCAAGTGTGGGCTACTGAGCAGTTGTATAGTAGTTTGCTATGTTCTTCTTTGGATGATCTACATTCAGAAGTTGCTGGTTAGAGGTGCAGAGGATTCTAGAAGGGGTGTAGGTAGATAAAAAAGTAGTGAGAGTTGGACAGGATAGAATCGAGTGTATAACTTGCAACTGAGAAAGTAGCAGTAGTTGAGGGAATTCAAGCCATTGTAATGAGTTCAGGGCAAGGCAGTGATGGGAGTTGTAGGGGCAGTTAGTAATGAATCTTCCAATTTTGTGGTAATTTTGTTGCAGTTTGTTCAAGGTAGTAGCTTGTATACTGAGTAGAGGGGAACAATGACTTTTTTTCCTGGATGAGAAACTTTTTGTGATGAGGTGTGCCACGTAGAAGGATTTCCTGACTACTGTGGTGATGTGATTATCAAAGGAGAGACTACTGTCCGCCTGTGTCCCAAGGTCTTCACACTTTGTGTTAAGTAGACCACCCCCTATGTGGTAGCTCATGGGTACAGAGTTTTTACCAAAGGGGATGACAATGCACTTTTTGGCATTGAGCCTGAGGCCATGGCTTTGACACCAGTCATCTGTCTCAGTGAGGCCCTTTTGTAGAATATCCACATCTTTAGGAGTTTTGATTATGGCTTCTTGTTTGCAGTCATCTGTGAACTTCATTAGCCAAAGACCTTCTGTGTTAGCCTGTACTTCAGAAAAGTAGATACCAAACAGGAGAGAACCCAGGACTGAACCCTGTGGTACTCCACTTGTCACTGGTCTGAAGTCAGATTTGGAGTCTGCTACTTTCACAATGTGGGTTCTGTCAGTGAGCCAGTTGGTAACCCATCTTGTGACATAGGAATTTATACCTAGTTTAGTGAGTTTATCTATAATTCGAAAGTGGGGGATGGTGTCAAAAGCCTTAGTGAGATCTAGATAGGCTGTGTGAACCACCTTACCCTCATCTACAGCTTTGGTGACTGCTCCAAAGAAGTCTGTCAGGTTTAGGAGACATGATCTGCCTTTTACAAACCCGAACTGGGTGGGGTCCAGAGTTTGGAGATTACCAATGTCTTTGTTTATAAGTTCCATGAAGATGCATTCCATGGCCTTGCAGACCGGGCTTGTTAGGCTAATGGGGCGGTAGTTTCTTGGGTCCATGGTGGCTCCCCCTTTGTGGAGTGGGATAACCATTGCTGTGCACCAGTGGACACAAAGCCTGAGGTGGGGCTATGTCTGAACATGGTGGCTTAGGTGGGCTGCCAGTTCATTCTGTAGTTTGTGTAGAACACAACCTGGGATGTTGTCAGGTCCCATGGATGCTGTGTTCTTGGCTTTGGAGAGTGTGGTTTTTACCCGTGCAGCCATGATTACAGGAATTTTGCACTCTTCCAGTATAGAGATGGGCCCTTTAGGGGGTGAGAGGGGGTAAAGTTACCACTGAACCTATCTGCCAGGATGTTGGCAATATCAGTTGGCTCTGTATATTTAGTGCCATTGTGCTGTAACTCGGAGCAGATCTGAGTGTTGCCATTGAGATTCTTGACATAGCTGTAGAATGCTTTGTGGTTGTCTTTAGAATCAGTGGCGATTTTGTTTTTGTAACTAGCTTTGGAGGATTTTATAAGGGATCTCAGCTTCTTACTGTGGCTGACCAGGGAGTTCCTCCAATCATGGGATTTTACTCTTTTTTGCAGCAGTTTCTTTCTTCTGTTGTAGAGTTTGTTTATGGCAGGGGACCACCAGATTGGCTTCCTTTTTTTGGAGGATAGCATTTTGGTTCTGTTAGGGATAGTATGATCCATGCCCTCGTGTAAGTAATTATAAAGTGCATTTGTGAAGGATTAAGTAGTCGTGCCTCTATTGTCTGTCTGCATGGAAGTTGTGAAATTTGTCACTTTTGTCTTAAGAAGCGTGAAGTTGGCTTTGGAGAAATTTTTTTACGGTGGTTTCCCTAATGGGGGGTGGGGGCGGGATGTGGGTGTCTAGGGTGATTAGCTTGTGGTCAGATCTGACCAATAAGGAATTGGCCTCTGGTGTGGAACGTCTCTACTCGAATGTCTGGCCCATATACAAATGCTTAGCCTGGCTGCTGTATGGTGTGTGTGACGTGACATGTATGTGCCATAAACCATGGGCCATAAATGTGATGTCTGCATGCACAGTCCTCTGCCGCCAGTTGAATGTCAGCTCACTTGTTCTACTCCATGCCAAAGATGTCTAAAAAGATTAGTAGCCCATTGGGGAACCTTTATTTTCTCTAGTTCTGGTGGCTGTTTTTGCTTAATTGTTAGCTGATTCTGTCCATGTCATCTAGGAAGGGAAAATGTAAGTGTGGACATCAAATCCCACACAAAGACAGCCACAGCCCCTGTCTCTTTTACTTAGGGCCTTCCTATGACTACAAATCCTGCTCTATTTGCCAGTCATTTGCCCTGAAGACCCTATACAGCTGTCTAGCAGCCCTTAATCTTTTCATTGAGAACCAACACCTTAAGACAATAGCCCTGGGTATTTAAGTGACACCTGGTGTGTCAGCCCAACACCTTAAGACAATAGCCTTGGGTATGGAAGTGACACCTGGTTTGTCGGCTGAACTGCCTAAGATAAAGACCAAAGTTTCAAGGCCTGAAAAAGTGCCTGCACCTCTGGATTTGGACATCCTGGCAGGTGCCAATCTAGGGGCTGAGGTATGTCCAATGGCTTTGGTGACTACGGCAGGTTCCATTTCGGACACCGCTGTAGTTTCTCCGACTGACACCTCCACAGAGGTAATATCGATACTGGTTTCTGATGTCATGGGGGAACTAGGTTCATCCAAATGCTCTTTGCCAGCTTCCATTGCCAAGGAGACTTCCACAATTCCTACTATGACTTTGGATCTTAGGCCTACACCTACTCAGACTGGACCTAGGATAACATCACTAAAAAGGAAGCATAAAACTAAAGACTTCTCTGCTTCCTCTGAGGCTATCCTGGATTGGCAAGCATTTTCCCAATCCCTTTTCCAGCCTTCAGGGACCTTAGGCCTGCTACTTCACAAGCCCTGTCTACTCTGCCAGCCTTGAGCCCCAGGCCTGGCTCAAACTCCAAAAGAAAAATCTTCCTCTTCATCTTCTGTTGCGTTCCTTTCTAATACTTCACAACTGGCCTCACCCTAGGATACTGCTCACTGGAAGATAACTCCCTTGAAGGTGACTTCCCACCAAAATACATTACATTTGGGGAAATACTTAACAAAATAAGGGAGTATTTCAAGTGAGATTCCACTCATATGACAGAAGGTCAAAAAAGATGATACGAGTTTCTCCAGATGGAATCCCCTTCTCCCTCAGCCACCCCTCCAGTCATCCCTGCATACTTGGATGCCTTTGCCTCATACTCCAAAGCTCCTGATTCTCAGACACCTGCACCAAAGAGACCAGACATGTTCTGTAAAGTACTGACAACTACAAACTTCTCATTAAGCCCCCCCCTTGGCAGACCCTGCTGTTATTGCTGTTTCACTGGATAAGCAATCCAGACAGATTCAATCTTCTTCTTTGCTTCCAAATGATAAAGTCAGCAAAATGATGGACAGGTTAGGGAAAAAAATGTATGCATCTTCATCCCTGGCATTCAGAGCCATCAACTACCAAACTCATATGGTAAAATATGCACTGGTTCGGGTATCCCAGGCCTTAGACCAACTCAGTGATGTTCCTGATTCCCCCAACAAATCACAGGTTTCCTCTACTCTCTCATTGGCTGTACAGGTCACTAGGCACACCATAAAATGCAGCTATGATACTTCTGAAGCATCATCTAGATCAGCTGCCTCTGCTTCTGTCCTTTGGAGGTACTCCTGGCTTAGGTTACAACCTCTGCCTGACAATTTCAAAAGTAAAATCATGGCTGCTCCACTTGGTAACAGTTTTCTTTTTGGTAAACAGTCAGCAGAGCTTTTTAAGACCCTGCAAGAGAAAAGCAAAGAGTTGCAGGACCACAAGCATCACTTTGTATCACCAGTGCCAAAGTTTCACAGAAATTACCCTGCCAAACCCAGATTTGTTAGGAAAGCCTCCACACCACCCTCTTCAAAACAAAGAAAAGGTGCCAGGAAATTGTCCTCTGCCAGGCCTACCTTCTCCCAATCTACTCCTAGATAGCCCTTTCCTGACAGCCCTAACAAGGCATGACTGTTAAACTCCAACCAATAAACTTCCCCTTTTTGCCCGCCTCTCTCATTGTCTTCCCCTGTGGCAACACTTCACCTCAGACAACTGGGTCTTGTCAATAATGGAAAAAGGATATTTCATGACATGGAAAGAAAAACCCATCCCAAAAGGAATCCTACACCCTCCAAAGGACCATGTTCACCTCATACCACAGCTCATTCAAGATCTTGTCCATCAGGGCACAATTCAAAGCTACCCACTTGGACAGGAAGGCCTAGGGTTTTATTCAAGACTCTTCGTAGTCCCAAGAAAGGATGAACCATGGAGACCCATCCTGGAGCTGTCCTTCCTAAACCCCTTTCTCCAAGTTCCCACCTTCCACATGCTCTTCCTTCAAACTCTTCTTCTGCTATTGACCTCCAATTCTTATCTGGTGACTTTAGACCTGAAGGATGCATATCTTCACATCCCTATCCACCCATCTTATCACAAATACTTGCATTTTGCTGTGCAGTCTTTGCAGTCCTTGCATTATCAGTTTACTGCCTTGCCTTTTAGTTTGTCCATAGCACCAAGGGTATTCACAAAATGCTTAGCTCTAGTGTTAGCCTTTTGTAGAACAAAAGGTGTTCAAATCTACCCTTACCTGGATGATCTCCTTATCAAGGCAGATCCCAAGATACCCTCCAAAGGCATTTACTGTTCACCATTTCCCTCCTCAAAGCCTTAGGCTTCACCATCAACCAGCTCAAGTCCTCCATGACACCTTTACAAGATCAGGTGTTCCTGAGGTGCAGAATAAGGACAGCTATGATGAAGGCTTTCTTCCCCCAGAAAAGGTCACATCCTTAACCTTATACTTCAAGGACCTACTGCTAGCCAGCTTCATTTCAGCCAGGGAGTTCCTATGTCTCTTGGGTTTTATGGCAACCACACTTCCAATGCTGCACCTAGCCAGGTTACATATGAGAAAGTTTCAGTGGCAGCTGAACAATGTTTGGTCTCAACATGTCCACCCATTAGAATTTCAGATTCTGTTCCTTCCATGTCTGAAGAAAGAGCTCTATTGGTGGATCCAGCAAGTTCACTTGAACCCAGGATTGCCTGTATAACCTCTCACTGTGGCTCAACAGATGTACACAGATGCATCAGATGTGGGGTGGAGAGTAGCTATGAATGGTCTGGAGGGTCAGGGACAATGGGACCACCATCAAAGGAAAAAAAACACACAAACGTCAGGGAAATGACTGCCCTTATCCTACCCTAAAAACATTCCTCCCCTCCATACACCCAGTACCTCTAAAAATCTTAACAGATAACACCGCAGACAAGAGGGAACAAAATCCTACTTACTTTGTAGGCTGGCTATCCAAGCTTGGGAAATGGCCACCCTCTCCAAGGTAATGCTGCAGGCAATTTACATTCCATCACAAAACCATGTTCAGGCAAATGCTTTCATCGGGTGGTCAATATCTGTGAACCATGAATGGATGTTGCACAGGGATATGATATAGTCTACTGGTGAGGTACACCTCAAATAGATCTGTTTGCCTCCCCTCAGAACAGCCAAATACGACTGTTCTGCACAAAGACTCCTTCTCCTCAGGCAATGAGGGTAGATGCATTCGCAATTTCCTGGAAGGGGATGTTCCTTTATGCATTCCCCCCTTCCTTCACATACAGAATGTCCTGCTGAAGATTTGATAGGACAATCCGAAAATCTTGCTGGTGACCCCCTTTTGGCCAAGGCAGCACCCTTTTTTTTTTCACTAGCCAAGGGCAATCACCACAAGTTACAACACAAGCTGGACCTCATTACACAACAGAAGGGCTCTATCATCCACCCCTCCTACAAACCCTCATATTTACCCTGTGGGTGATAAACATCTGATTCCTTTTAGACACCTTTACTCAGAGGACATGCTTTCAGTCCTGCAGGAGGCCAGAAAAGCCACTATCAGGAGATCCTACCTATCTAAATGGAAAAGGTTCTTCAATTGATGTCTTCACAAACAACTAGATCCTTTTCAGGCAGATGTACCTCTAGTTTTGTCTTACTTGTGTGAGGTACTTAAGAAAGCTTTCATATTTCTCAGTGAAAGTCCATTTGTCAGCTATTTCCGCTTGCCTACCTCTCAATCCACCTTTGCTATCTAGATTAGAGGTAAAGCTTTTTTCTTAAGAGTTTGCTCCATTTCAGGCAACCAAGAAAACTCATTCCCCCTCCTTGGGACCTGAATTACATTCTTGAAAATGTTACCACTGCACCTTTTGAGCCAGCAGTGTCAGCCTCTCTGAAGATGTGCAGTTGGAAAACAGTGCTTCTAGTAGCCCTGACTTTGGGTAGGAAGGTTTCAGAGCTACAGGGACTCATGGCTATCCCACCATGCCTATTTCATAAGGATAGGGTCTCTTTGCACAAACCCATCCTTCATACCTAAAGTGGTTAATGAGGTTTTGCTTAACCAGTCCATCCACCTGCTCACTTTCTTTCCTTCTCCACAATGTGACAGTGAGAGAGTGCTCCATTCCCTTAATGTTCACAGGCAGCTTAGATTTTACCAGGACAAGACTAAGAATATCAGAAAGGTTAACCAGTTGTTTGTATCCTTTCACCCCAGGGCCCTGGGGAAGGCTGTCTCCAAACAAACAGCTTCTTCCTGGATTTCCATAACTCTTACATTCTGCTACTCTTTCCATGGCAAACACCTTCCCTGCACTGTACTAGGGCTGTGGCCACCTCAGGGGCTTTTTTCAGAAGCTTAGATACTGCCACTATACTAGAAGCAGTCACATGGTCTTCACTTCAGACTTTCACTAAACAATACAAGTTGAACCTCATCTCCAAGGCCAGGGCAGGCTTTGCAAAAGCCATCCTGCATGGTTTCATAGAAGGTTCTTCTTCCTCCTCCTCCTTCTCAACCACCACGACAACCCATAACATATGCTGAGCTTTGGTACTCTGCCTCATGTTTACAACACTGCAACATGAGAATAGAAGGACATAGAATAGTTGTGAAAAATCTTACCATAACCATAGATGTCCTTCTCTTCCATGTTGTAGAATTCCTATCCCTCCCTCCTACCTCACTAAGACATCTACCACTTCTTTTTCTTTATATTCAGTTAACTTTCCCTCTCTGGATGACACCCTGATCAGCTTCCCTTAGACTACTCTCTGACTGGGCATTCAGTTCTGAGGTCTGTGCATGCAGATGAAACATTTATTGCCCATGGTTTATGATACCTACTTGTCACATAAATAAAACAAATAAGAACGTTGGAAAAGCGTCAACTGGTAGAACAGTAAGTCACAATAAAAAACAGCAACCACAGCAAGATACTGTGAAAAATTTAGCAAATGAAAAAGCAAAGCTTTCAGGTTAAAAAACCCTTCATCAGTGCAAGATAAAGCAATTCAGTTAGGGTGTGTTTAAATGGGTCTAAGACTAATGATCACCTACACATTTCAAAGAAACTAAAACAGGAGAGCACACTTTTGCGAAAGTACTTTTTCACTAAAAACTGAGCTAAAAAAAGAAAAAAACATGAGAAAATGGCTTTTGCTGAGAACGCGGCACAGTGGGGATAAGGGGATATTCCCTTTTCTCCACTGTAGTGTGATCTCGGAGTGAGAATATAAAAGTAGGGGGGTGACGGTGCATGGGGGCTTGCCCCCCTGCATGAATGTTATTACTGTTGCCTTTTCTTTTAAATCTTGTCTTTGCTTTTTTTTTAGCAGACTTTTGTGAAAGTGTGCTCGACCGTTTCACTTTCGTTGAAATGTGTCATCGGTAATTAGTCCTAGATAAATACATCAACCCATTAAGCACAGCCAATAGATAGAGATGAATAATTAATCATTGCTTCTCAGGTATTAATGCATTTCATTACTAAATCAAATATTTAAAGATATGATAATATACACAAATAAAAACACACATAAAAAAACATATATGAAACATCTATCTCATTTTAAATATGTTTGTCTTTCCTTTAAGACAAGTTTAACTGTGACCATCTGATTAATCCCAGGAAAGGAATCAGTTTGCAGTTCGAAAATCCAGTCATACTCCTTCAACTCAGGTTTATTATTTAAATCACCTCCTCTTATATTCTTAATGATAATTGTTAGTACCCTAAAGGTAAATATATGTTTAGAATCATTCTCATAAACATGTTTTACGAGAGAATTTGTTAGTATATTCCTTCTTATATCTGACATGTGCTCTATAATTCTTTCAAGAGTCTAGTAGATTTGCCTATATAAAAACTTAAACAAGCTTTCCACATTGCTAAGTAAACTATATTGCAGGTATTGCAAGTTGCAAAACATTTAAACATATAAACTTTATTAGTAACAGTATGTCTAAAGTTACAATCACTATTAATAGCAGGACAACAGCTACAACCATGACAAGGAAAAGTGCCTTTCCTCATGGAAAATACAGTGTTAGTGTTTATTTATTTATTTACATTTGTTGACCGGGAGTGTCCGACTGGACATATGTCCATTTTCAGCAGAGGCCCGGGGAAAAAAGCTCCACTGTTAAAATAAACAGACAGTAGTTACATTGGATTACATAGCGATTAACAATTTAACATAGCAATTACTTACAACATATTTACAGATGAAGAACATAGTACATCAGTAGACAACTAGAATCTTTATCTGTGAAGTACATAACAGACATTAACAAATGATGGTGTCCCCGGCTGTGTGCTTCATGAACTCAACGAGGAATTAAACCCACAGTTAGGACAGCTGTTTAATCTTAGCCTCACCTCAGGATACGTACCCAAGGAGTGGCGCACGGCGACTGTGGTCCCACTTCATAAGGGCGGTGCCTCCACAGACCCTGGAAATTACCGCCCCATTAGCTTGACAAGCCTTATCTGCAAAGCCATGGAGAGGATCATAATGGAACTCATAAATAAAGACATAGGGAACTTGCAGACTTTGGATCCAACCCAGTTTGGCTTTGTCAAAGGCAGATCCTGCCTCTTAAACTTGGTTGACTTTTTCGAGACAGTCACCAAGGCCATTGATGAGGGAAAGGCAGTCCATACAGCCTACCTCGACCTGGCAAAGGCCTTCGACACAATACCCCACTCAGGTATCATCGAAAAACACATCAGCTTGAATGTAAACCCATACATCACAAGATGGGTTGCAAACTGGCTAAGTGACAGAACCCACAGGGTCAGAGTTGCTGGAGCCATGTCAGACTCAAAGCCTGTCACAAGTGGTGTCCCACAGGGCTCAGTCCTGGGTCCACTCTTGTTCGGCATCTACTTTTCTGAAGTACAAGCAAACACAGGAGGGTTATGGCTGACAAAGTTTGCAGATGACTGCAAACTGGGCCATAGTCGAAAACACATCTGACACAGATATCCTCCAGAAGGGCCTCACAGAAACGGATAACTGGTGCCAGAGCCATGGCCTGAAGTTAAACGCCAAAAATGCATAGTCATACCCTTTGGGAAAAACAAGGTTACCCCTAGCTACCATATAGGTGGCAATCCACTGCGCACAGAAGAAGTCATCAGGGATCTGGGGACCCAAGTTGACAGTAGGCTTCGCTTGACACTCATGTTGCTAAAGTAGTTAGGAAAACCTTCTATATCGCCCACCTGATCATGAAGGGATTCACATCTAGATCAAGGGAGGTCATCGTCCCCCTGTACTCATCACTCATTAGACCTATGATTGAGTACAATGCCCCGTTCGGAATGTATCTGACCAGATACCTGCTGCAGCTTGAAAGGCCCCAAAAGTTCCTCACCAAAAGGATAAAGGGTCTCAAAAATATGTCTTATGCTGCCCGACTGAAAGAACTCCAGCTCTATTCAGTCTCATACCGCTTGCTCAGAGGTGACCTGTGCCTGACATATAAGGCCATGTCAAACCCAGATTTGATGAATATGCTTCACCTCAAAAAATCTAGATCCCTCAGTACCACAAGGGCGGGAGACTTAAACCTTGACACGGTTATAAATAGAACGTGCTGGAGGGACAGATTCATCACCCAGAGACTCCCTATGCTGTGGAACAAAATCCCGGTACATGTGAGGCAGAGCACCTCGCTGGCCTTGTTCAAGAGGAATCTTGACCAATGGATGGGAGATCGCAGATATACCCTAGGGATTACTTCAGTGTCACTGCTTGACAGAGCCACAGAAAAATGATAGGCATAGTTTTTATTCAAACTAAAGGGGTGGAGAAAGCCACATAACTATGGGCTAGGCTTATAAATGCCCTTGGGCAGATAGCCTAGTATGAACCTATGAACCTATGAACCTATAAGAAGTTCCCACTGTATAATAAGTACTAGGCTTATGAGCATCTGAGCTTGCTATAATCAAGGTAGTTAGTGGAGTGGAAAGAAAGGTAGTGGTTGGATGGGGTGGGTGATATTAGAGTGGGAGTTGCAAGGGCATAGCCAGCATGTTTTTAGGTGCGCTTCTAGTAAAGTTTTGAAGTGGGTGAATGTAGTGTTGCATTTAATATCTTTATAGCATAGCATTTGTTTAAGGTTCATACAATTTTGATATAAAAAATCTAGGTCTATCATTAACAATATTCAATAATTCAGGTATAGTTTTTAAAATACTCCAATTATTAATGATAATTTTCTTTACACCATCACTACATGTACTGAATGTGCTGAAATATCGGAGTATATTACTAATCTTAGATGTAACATTCATTTCCTTCAGTGTATTGCTAGCACTAAAATATGGTCGAACTTTTATATCTCTTATAGTCCTGATCTCATCCGTTGTACTTTTAATAAGTTTGTATCATAACCACTACTTCTGAACTCATTTGTAATTTCATCCATCTGCTCAAAGCATTTTTCTATAGTGGTATTTAATTTGCATGTACGTAGATACTGTCCCCGAGTAATCCCTTTAATCACATGGAGAGCATGCATACTGATATAATGCAGATATTTATTCCTATGTACAGTTTTCTTGTGGACAGATGTCTGAATGTTTTCACCATCAAAGAACAAATCCACATCTAAAAATTGAATATAATGTGGTGAGCTACACATAGAAAAATGTAAAAAAACTAGTACTGCTGTTCATAGATACCACAAATTCATTCAACTCATGATAGCTACCTTCCCAGATAAAAAAGATGTCGTCTACAAAACGTTTAAAGAAAGCAACTTTAGAAGAAGACGAGTTATTATAGACAAATTTTGTCTCCCATTTATCTAGAACTAAGTTAATGTGGGTATTTGTAATTCATACCCTTTGCCACTCCTGACATCTAGTGGTGGAATTTGTTATTAAATACAAGTTCAAGAAGTTCACAGATAGTTTCAATCTAGTAGGTATTCTATCATGTCTACATAGTAGTTTTCTGATTGAGTTCACCCCATATTTCTTAGAAATCACTGTAAATAATAATGATTTTATATCGAGTCCAACAAACAGGAAAGGCTTACATTCTCTCTTACCAAAAAATTTTATAACTGTGTTAGAAAATCACCTGTATCTTTAAAGTAACTTTTTACATATTGAAGGTAGCAAGCTAATATGCCCTGTAAATATAAAGAAATTGGTTCAGTAGACCAGCCTGTTCCAGATATTATAGGCCTCATAAGTGATTCATCAATTGACTTATGGACATTAGGAAGTCCATATAATATTTGTAATATAAGGCATGGAACCGTGAAGTAATGAAACATTTCAGCATTAATAAACAAAACAGACTGGGTTTCGAAGACAGAAAAACTCCACTCTTTATTGGCTAGTACATACAACTTAATGCTCCACAAAACATGCGTTTTCATCCAGGCACCTCCCAGACTTCATCAGAAAATACACAGAATGTGAAAAACCTGTTTAAATAGTAAAAGGGTAACAATTAATAACCAATTAGTGGATAAAGCTATACACACAACACAATTCACATATTAAAAAGATGAAAGGGTTTCTTAAAAATATGAAGACATTTCTAAAATTTTTTTATATATAAAACATCAATCCTCAGAAAAAAATATATATAAATATACATAACAAATCTAATTAAAAATCATAATTTAGCTGCCCTAAATTTTAACAGGAGTAACAAGGAAATATGATCGTTTAGACCCGGGGATTTACTGGCATCCAAAACTATGTGCCAGTAGGTTTCACAATAAGTCAACTTAGATTCCCATGGGCCTCCACTGATGTCCCTAGGTACTAGCTCTAATACAAAAAAAGGTAAAATTAGTTCCCCCACAGGTTAATGTATGTCTATATAGTGCATTGGTAGAGTTGCACTTCCTAATATCATTGAGGTGTTTATAAATTCGATGTCTCATTTGCCTCTTTGTTTTCCCAACATAAAACCCCTCACATTGACCACAAGAGGCAATATAAACCACTCCACAAATATTACAGTTGGTGCATGTATTGCCTGACAAAGTTTTGTTTCTTCCCTTAATGTAAATACTTTCCGTGTGGGCAATGCGAGGGCATTGTGGACAAGAACCACACCTATATGTCCCTTACTTTCTGTGAGAGGGTATATGAGTGTTGCTGTTCTGTTCAAGCATGCCCTTAATATTCTGTCCCTTTCTATAAACTTGAGTGTGTTTCTTGAACACTTCAAGATCTGTACGTTCAACAGATTTGCCCCATTCTCTTTCAATAACACCTCTAAGGAAATAGGAATCCTTAATAAAGTTAGTAACAAAAGCTCTATTAAACTGCAAATCAACATCCTCACTAGGTTTTGGTGCTGCGTTCAAAAAGAGCTGTTCCCCAAAATAGGGGGGTATTTGTCATATCAACCTGCCATAACCCCATCCCTGACCTCCTGAATCATATTCTGGGGATAACCTCTTTGCAAAAACATCCCAGTAATAATATCACATTCATTATAAAAGTCTTCATCCAGAGAGGTCATACAACTCGCCCTCACTAACTGGCCTTTGACGATACCCCCTTTTTGGTGAACAGGGTGGGCACTAGAGAACCATATATAGGAATTTGAAAATGTAGCCTTCCTATGAATTCTAGATTTAAATCCCCCTTCGGTCTTGGTGATGGCAACATCAAGATAGTGCATTAAGAGGGTTGTGGCTTCATAGGTGAATTTTAAAAAGGTGGTGGTGTGTGTCAAATAGTCAAATAGTCAATAAATTGTTCCAAATGGGCTAGACAGTCATCCCAAAAACAAACATATCATCAAGAAATCTTTTGTACAATTTCCACGAGTTGGAAAAGGGGCTGTTGAACACAAATTTGCGTTCCCACATAGCCAGAATAATATTGGCATATATAGGGGCACAATTGACCCCCATAGCAACACCCCGTTCCTGCCAAAAGAACTCGCCCTCAAAGAACAAAAAATTGTTCTTGAGTATAAGTTTGGCCAGTTCTATGCATAGAAATATATCATTCTCTGATACCTCCTCTTGTAGTCTAAGGGCTTCCTCCAACCATTCAAGCCCAAGATTGTGTGGGATGACCGAGAATAAATCGACATTGTCAATACCAACAAAGATCAGGTCCTTGGAAAACAAATCTGGTTTGACATTGATAAGGAAGTCCCAGGAGTCCAATAAAATATGTTCATCCTGTTTCCATAGCCTCTTCAATTTCCAATCTAAATATTTAGCCAAGGGAGCAGTTTTAGAGCCTTCAGAGGCTACAATAGGTCTTAAGGGTGGATCCTTGGTGTTTGTGTGTACCTTGGGTATACCGAAAATGGATGATACCCTAGGCTTGTTATTTTCCAAGAATGTGTAAGTGGCAAAATCAATAACTCCTTGGTCAAACAAATCTTTAAGAGCTAAGTCGATTTTATGATACGAGAAGTGTATTTCATTCAGTGACACCTGGCTGTATTTGGTGTCATCATGCAACAAGGTACGCATCTTCCCCTCGTAAAGGATCCTATCCATTAGCAACATCCCCCCACCTTTGTCCGGCTTCATCACCCTCACATTAGGGTTAGAAGCCAATTCCCACAACAATGTCTCCAAATTTGATAGTTAAATTATGGGAAACCCAGGTGTGAGGGTGCACCCTACGTACTTCCCTCTCAAGTACCTGTTCCAAATTTTTTAGTTGGGGATACAAGGGGGGGTTATAGGTGCTAGACCTGTGAGGTGCTGTGGTCTGGTTATTTGTAGCCACCTGCCAAAAACTAAATTCAAGGTTCAGTTTACGGAAAAACAATTCAATGTCCATAATAACCTTTGTCAGTTGCTTTTATGGGCCAGGATAAACTTGAACCCCTTCATAAAAAGTTAAAAAAATTCCTCGTTAACATTGAGATCACTGTAGTTGAAAATATTAAACCCTAAAAAACTAAAAACATAGTTTCCTTTCAAAATAACACCAAAATCTAATGTCTCTGGTACCTGGGATACCCCCCCCATGTTTTACAGGGCCCTTGTAAAAATGGTTTCCCTGAGGCTTGTTCAAGTTCTTAATCCTTTCGGACCTACGTGGACCCGCCTCATAGTCATAAGAGCCATTTTCAAACTTGTGGGTATCCAAGGAAGTGTTTACAATGTTAGGATTGTCGCCCCTCTCCGATACATAATGATTTTGATTAAAGTTCCCCCCTGAACCGTACCTACAATCTTGAAAATAATGAGGGTGTGTCTTTGGGGCCGGGTATTGTCTGCCTTCCCTATACTCCTTCAAGTCTCTACCCATCTTTTTGTATTTTCTTTTCAGAATATCTTCACATTTCTCATCTACACATTTTCTAATTTTAAAGTACCTTGCCCTTTCCTGTTCAATGCTAAATAATAAATCATTAGTAATGACCTCATTAAGTTTGACAATACCAATTTTAAGGCTATCCATTTCACGTTCGTTGTTCTTGATGATAGCCCTCAAAATATCAAGACCACATTTATCAAAAATACTCAATAATTCAGAATGAAAAGCAGACCCTACTACAACATTATTGGGGTATTTGTGTATACGCAACCCCTTTGGTACAATGCCCACTGTTATACATTCATTCAAATGCATATTGTCCAAGGACAAAGATTTGTACCTTAAAAGGTAGTCGTGTTACTGATCTAGTCCATGTGAAAAGTTATCCATAAGACGCAGATTACTGTTAGAGTTATCAGGTTTCTGAAAGTTAGGCTTGTTCGCCAACCAAGTAGTTAAATCTACCTGGGAAGAAGTCACTTTTTCTTGAGAACGGCCTGCCGATTCCCCCACCACAGGGGATAACCTGTCCTGCATACGAAAAACAGTAGGTGTGTTAGACAATGTGTCCGCCGGCAGGCGGTCTTGGAGAAGTGTGGATGGTCTGTTAGTGGTTGAAAGTCCCAAGTGGGAACCATGTATGCGTTGCGGAAAACCAGAAGTAGATGTCCTTTCATGGTTACATGGAAAGCTGGCATTAGAGAGCAAAGCAGCCAGCCCCTGGCCAATAGGAGTGAGTAGGTTGACAAGCTGGCTAAGTTGACCGGCAAGTTTGCGAAATTCACCCAATTCGGACCCATGACTACATCCATTGTGGGTGTCAGCAAGATTCTGTCCTTCAAACTCTTCCATACGCAAACCAATAACCAAAAAATGAGGAACCAGTCAAAAGGCAGCCAATAAACAAAACAGACTGGGTTAGTGGATAAAGCTATACACACAACACAAATCACATATTAAAAAGATGAAAGGGTTTCTTAAAAAGATGAAAGGGTTACTTAAAAATATGAAGACATTTCTAAAAAAATTTTTATATATAAAACATCAATCCTGAGAAAAAAATAATCAAACAAATCTAATTAAAAATCATAATTTAGCCGCACTAAGTTTTAACAGGGGTGACAAGGAAATATGATCGAAGATTGATGTTTTATATATAAAAATTTTTTTAGAAATGTCTTCATATTTTTAAGAAACCCTTTCATCTTTTTAATATGTGATTTGTGTTGTGTGTATAGCTTTATCCACTAATTGGTTATTAATTGTTAGCCTTTTACTATTTAAACAGGTTTTCACATTCTGTGTATTTTCTGATGAAGTCTGGGAGGAGCCTGGATGAAAATGCATGTTTTGTGGAGTGTTAAGTTATATGTACTAGCCAATAAAGTGTGGAGTTTTTCTGTCTTCGAAACCCAGTCTGTTTTGTTTATTAATGCTGAAATGTTTCATTACTTCACGGTTCCATGCCTTATATTACAAATATTATATGGACTTCCTAATTTCCATAAGTCAATTGATGAATCACTTATGAGGCCGTTAAAGGCAGTTCTATCAGATAAAATTAAGGACATTGCATTCAAGTATTTATCCTTACCCATAATCACAATTACCCCACCCTTATCTGCCTCCTTGATGACAATATCATTGTTTTTACACAGCCATTGCAGTGCCTGTCTTTCATCACAAGTTACGTTATAAAATTTCCTGAAATTATATTTATTTTTATAATATTCACACAATTGCAGTCCACCAATATCATGAAAAGCAGTAACTACCCGGTGACTAAATGGGATAAATGTGCTAGCCTGCTTAAAAGAAGTATTTTCCAATACAAATAAATCTTAGAAATCAATTTGAGATTAATATTACAACAGAATATCTTTAAGTCAATTAAAGCATCAGTTAAACAGTCAATGTTCGCAGGTATGAACTTCATGCCGTTGTTTAACAAAGATATAACTGACACAGTAAATGTTCATCTTGATAGATTAACAATGGCACCATGATCTGGCAGAGTCACTGAGGATGAATTTAAACTTAAATTAGTAGGAACAGCAGTAGAGCCATAAGTTAATGTACCTGTTGCTGTCTCTTGTTCGGCATTCGCTAATTGCTGCGGGACCGCTTTCATTTTCATTAGGAAGCCCTTTCTTCATTTTGATTTCTTCTGGCAGCTTCAGCTGAAATGTGATGGCACCTTGTTGAAAATCCATCACATTATTATTGGAATTAGTTGGAAAAGCCAATGTAGAAATGAAAGTCTCCACAGGAACGTTTGTTGCATTTGAAACATTCTCATTGACTAGCACACCCTGATTAGGTATAAGTGCCTGTGGCTGAATTAAACATACAGTCACATCACCTAATGAGTACATAGAGTCTTTTTGAATTGTATTACGCACATCAATTTCATTATTCAGATTTTGAGATCTTTTGGTTAGTCAATTGTTGGGCCAAGAGAATATATGATCATTAGAAAAATCATTTAAGTCTCTGTTCAGTTTTTTTGCTTCACAGTCTCAATATATTGATCATAAGTATTTATTCTCTCCAGCATTTTATTATATTTAGAAGTATGGGCTGAAAACATAGGTAATGAAGAGATCTGATTTTCTATTACGGTAATCTTATCACATAAGTCAGCCTCAGCCTTTTGAAAATGGTCATTCATTAATGGCATATATTCAAGGCTTAATTTTAGATTCATTTCTTACCATCTCTTAAGTAACAAGGCATAGGTATTACCATCTGTAGACATTTTTAGAATCCATAAGCCTCAAGGCTCTATCCCCACACTACAAAACTGAAATGTTGCCATTGTAGGGCTTTAAACTGGTTTACCTTCCATTCCAAAGGTGTTAATAAATGATGAAATTCATCAGGAATGTTCTTTGTTGAATCCATGTCCTGTTTTTGAGTTGATGTATTAACCATAGATAAAAGTGGATTTTGCCGTGAAGCCAGTGGGTCCAACAAACAGCGATTCATGTTCAGAGACTGTGCTATGATATCAGAAAGCAGAAGCACATCCAAAGTTCATATACCGATAAAGTATAAATGACACAAATAAAGTTGGTAAAGCATCAGCTGGAAGAATAGCAAGATGCAATACAAAACAACAACCACAGCAATGTACTGTGAAAAATGTAATAAAAGAAAAAGCAATGCTCTATTGTTAAAACAAACTTCATCAGTGCAAGATAAAGCAATTCAGGTAGGCTGTGTTTAAATACATCAACACATTAAGCACAACCAATAGATACAGACCAATAATTAATCATTGCTTCTCAGGTATTAATACATTTAATTACTAAGTCAAATATTTAAATATATGATAATATACACAAATAATAATACATACACACACATATGGAAAATCTATCTCATTTTAAATATTTTTGTCTTTCCTTTGAGACACGTTTAAGCGTGACCATCTGATTAATTTCAAAAAGGAATCAGCTTGCAATTGTAAAATGCATTCATACTCCAAGTCAAGTTTATTATTTAAATCACCTGTGACAGCTTCCTTTGCTGGTCAGAGCTTGGTGGTATGGTTAGAGTACCCATCTCTGGGTTCGATTCATACTTTTAATGACATTTTGCCTCGTATTTGGCACAGGGGACTAAGGCTATAAGCTGTTAATAAGCTGCTGCTTCTTGTAGAGAATTTGATGCCATCAGCCATCATTTGCCAACTTTATGACTTTTAGCCTCGAGCTAGTCATTTCATAAGGGCACTTAGGAAATTGGTCTGTGCTCCTCAGTGGTCTCCTGGAATGTATGCCTAGTAACTATCTGTGCACCTGTAAACCTTATGGGTGTTGAACACTATCATCAAGATTCTGCTCTAATATATGAAATAGCAGATGAATAGGATGACAGGGATTCACACAGACTATATGACTAGCTTAAGTAAAACTGAAGGACAAACATGAAATGGGATATTGCATATACTGAAATGCATCATTTTTCACTCAACAGATAAACTGCAAAACTTTTGCCCACATTTAATTTGATCTTTTCCGAAGGTGAAGTCTGACAGTGGCCCTTGTTGTAAACACAAATACTCTTTCAAAGTAAATGCTGTGTTAAACAAAGACAGATGGCTACAATAACCAAAATTGCAACAGTATCCCAACTATGTGGATTAATCTGTAGTTAACTGCCTTTCAAATCACTGACAGACCCAAGTGTTCAAGACAGAGAAAAACAAGTATTTCCAAACAATAAGTAAACAGAGGTGATCCAGAGGGCTTGAGTGAAGTCTGTTATCCCACCTGTGACTCAAAGGGTGACAGGACTAACAAGAAACACAGTATAAAGGATTAGTCCAGATAAATCAGTTTAGCTAGCAGATCTAAAAGACTCTGTGTCACTCTTTGTGTCTCTCTCTCTCTGATACACTCCCTGTGGGAGGAATAAAGACACCTTGCTGAAGTTTCCAGTAGTTTATTCAGTTAAGCAGGTAGATGAATGAGTGTTCTTTTTCTGATACATTACATTCAACAGATCAATTATTTAAAGGCAGTTACAGACAATGGTGGAAGGGTCAATGGGAGCTGATTGAAGGAAGATCTGGGAGATGGAAAAACAAGGGAGGGTATCAGAGAGACAGAGTCTCCTAGATCTGCTAGCTGGAGTGATTTTATCTGGATTAATCCTTCATACTCTGTTTCCAAATAATAAGCACTTAAATCAATTTTCATATTGCAAGGCAATCACGTAACAGGGATAAATCAAGAAAAGGTTATTATCTCCTGCCCAGATCACAGGAGACAAATTAGAGCCCATTACACAATGTTAAAATGTAGAAGCAGCATAAGGAACACAACCAAAACATGGGAAAATTGCATTTGGTTTGCTTTCTAGTCTGACTCTTACCAGGTCCTAGAAAAGGACACCAGCCATGTGACATTCTAAACCATGTGACATTCTAAACCAAGTATCATGATATATATATATATATATATATATATATATATATATATATATATATATATATATATATATATATATATATATATATATATTTTCTGCAAGGATGGCATCCTAGGGTGGGGGACATTGCACCTGTGCTGTGACACTTAAGCAGGCAATGCTTGGCCAAGATAGTCTGCCTACGTGAACATTTCTTGGATTATTTCTTCCAAGTGTTATTTGATTGGTCTTGCCACTCAGTCCTCTTCTGTTAAAGCTACCTCTATTTAAAAGATTTATTTGCTGAGATGAGGTGTTGTAGCACTATTCTGAGGATGAATTCTTTTTTCAAATTCTTGAGAAATTGACAATAAACTAGAAGGTGCCCGTTATAGATGTAATAGCATTTTGCACATTGGATGAAAAGATAAATTTCCACTACAAAACCAATCTTGTAACTTGACCTGGAGCAGATTCCAAATATTTTAAACTCAAACAGTTCTTGTCAGTTAGTATCATATTTCATTCCCCATCCAAGTGAAATGAAATTTGTCTTCATGGAACATATAATGGAGTAATTTTTTTGCTGACTTTTTCATTTGCAATGTACATAGATATATAAAGAGCTACACTTCATTTATATGTATAAAGATCAGTTATTTTGGGAGCACATTTTTTTGCCACATTACTAACCGTAATATTATTATTTGTATAGTTATGGACATAGTTTTGATTGGTTAAACTAGCATCATGACCAACACTGGCTTGTTTGAAGAGAAAACCCAGTAACAGAAATGGTTCACTCAGCTAAGTAAGGTATGTTGCCCCCAAAAGGTGCATGTGAGGATTAACCTGCTATCAGGCATAACTTCACAAGAAAACTGCACCCCTTCCCCCACCCTGCCACTGTGAGTCATGAAGTTATGGACAACAGAGAAGACTAAAACATTATAATAGTGCTAATTAGTGATAACTATCTTCCCCAAATGATAGTGAACTTTGTGCTCAACAATCACAGTATATTCAGAATGGTCCTCAAAAAGAGAAAACACAAAAATGAAGATACTGCAGGCCGCAGCAGTGTGCAGGCATGTCTAAGATACTGCAGGCTGCAGCAGTGTGCAGGCATGTCTAAGATACTGCAGGCCACAGCAGTGTGCAGGCGTGTCTAAGATACTGCAGGCTGCAGCAGTGTACAGGCGTGTCTAAGATACTGCAGGCCGCAGCAGTGTGCAGGCATGTTTAAGATACTGCAGGCTGCAGCAGTGTGCAGGAATGTCTAAGATACTGCAGGCCACAGCAGTGTGTAGGTGTGTCTAAGATACTGCAGGCCACAGCAGTGTGTAGATGTGTCTAAGATACTGCAGGCCGCAGCAGTGTGCAGGCGAGTCTAAGATACTGCAGGCCGCAGCAGTGTGCAGGCGTGTCTAAGATACTGCAGGCCTCAGCACTGTACAGACATGTCTTAAGATACGGCAGGCCGCAGCAGTGTGCAGATGTGTCTAAGATGCTGCAGGCTGCAGTAGTGTGCAGACATGTTTACCTTAGCACCATCTTGCATGGCAAAAAAGTAAAGAAATTCAGAAATCCATTCTCAGGTACAGAAGGCAGAGGGTCTACTTGAATTTCCTAGTAATTGCTTTAAGCCAGTGGTGGTGCATTGGTCAGCTTTGCTGACCCTCCAACCCTGGCTCTCTAGTGTGGTTCTAGAGAGTCATCTGTATACCTGCCCTTTGTCTGCTGAATTTTTGAAGTCGTCTCCATTTTTCACACACATCTCAAAGCCCTGCTGATAGCTGAAGTGGTAAGCCAGCTGCAGGTATGCATACTGAGTATGAGTCTGTATGTGTGTGTGCACATGTGTTTGAGTACAGAATTTGATTCCACATCATTCATTTTCTTGGTGTGTGACCTTGAGCAGGTCACTTAACCAGACAGCGCTTTGGGACAATTGGGAATGTTGGCTAGGTTACTTAATGGTCTCCAGGACTCCATGTTGCATATCAACGTCACATTCATAACCTTCAGTTTTATATTCAGGACTGACGAGCCTCCCTTCTTCCATTCTGTTAATAATTTGTCTTGCACAAAAGTACCTTTCAATAAATTGATTTTAATACTCTAGTAATGTCATGTTTAAGCTACTGTACATTTCTGTGACAACAGATGTTTTTCCTCATGCTCAAGGAATCCATATAGGATTTTGAGAGTTGCACAACCCATTCATTGCTCTGGTAAGTGACATATTTTACCATATTTGATGCAGATTTCCCATTCAAAATAGTACTAAATGAATCCTTAATAACTACTTTGCCTGACTGACTGTTATTATCACTGTTTTTATTATTATTATTATTATTATTATTATTATTATTATTATTATTATTAATAATAATAATAATATTACTAGTAATGTAGTCATCATTATTATTATTTATGAAGGTTATAGACCCACCCTGTTTATTCCTTGCATGTCTTGCACATTTGTAAAATTATCTCTTGATTTTTTCTTAGACAGTTTTACTATTAGAATATTCTAGATTCTGACAGGCACGCTTTTTATTTTTCTGTAAGAAATTGTACAGCTTTTTTACCCTAAATCATTTTGTTCATTTCGATTGCTTATGTTTAAACATTCTCTTTGATGCACTTTCATATGTGAATTGTAACCTTCCTTTCAGCAAAATCAGTCTTCCAGTCCTAGTGTTCATATTTCTCCATGCCTGTTTCATGTTCACAGATTGTACCCAGAAAATTTAACTACCTGTTTGGTTAATCTATTTGGATTTCCTGTTCAGCTTCTGGCAAGAGAGGCTTCTGTGTTGAGGCTGTGTGTCCTCTCTTTCTCCAAATGGACTTTTGGTCACCAACAGCAGCCCATGAGATATAATGTCATGCTAGTATGACAGAGGATAGAGGAAGCTGTAACCAGTTACACAGTTTGGGTGCTCTGTATACATCAGGTTTAAAAGAAGTGATTGTGTTGAGAAGCAGTGGAAACATGAAACACAAACTATTACTGACTGTGAAGAAAGAATGAATAAGAAGGTCATGCATGTTATGAGACCTATTATGTTACGTGTTTGTATAAAAGGTGGGCTTTCCTATGCTATGACAGAATTACAAGAACTTCAGCAGGAAGGCTGATTGTCCTGTGTAGAGCAGAGCTGAGGTGGAGGGATTCTCAGGAAGGAAGGATGTGTCCAGCTACCTAGACTGGAAAGCTCTAGGAAAAACTGCAGATTCATTGCCACAGAGTGAGATGCTTTGGGTGAGAAACAGGTTCCTTTGCAACCTGCACAACATTGTCTTAGCTTAGACTATGAGTTTACTGCATATCTAGATGTTTTAGTCAAACAGTGGAAAATACTGTTCAAGGACACATTTTTGTGTTTGTGAGAATATCCTTGAATAGAAAAACTTATGAACTGAATAAAAGCTGTATATTTTAGCTACTTTTAGGTCCAGTGTCTTAAACATCTATAGCTATATATATCTATATGTACATCTGTATCTATATTTATATCTATATCTATCTTCTTATGGATGCTAGTGACCAAGCTGAATGAATGTTAGGTTGAAAGCCACCCAGTCAACTAAATATATTAATTTAGGCAGCTGATAATCCAGGGTTTGGGAAGTTTGTGTGATCTCAGAGTTACTATATTTAATTGCTATTATACATTATATTTTTATAATTAGCTGGGGGTGTGGAGTGCAGGGGTCTTCCTCCTGCAAAAAAAATCATGTTTTATTATTTTTTTTAAAGTTACACATAGTACGTCAACAGCATTTTTCAGCATTTTGACTTTGATATTATGACAGTCGACAGTGGGTTTTTTGTTAATTAGGGTTACACTCATACACCCATACATATAGGCACCATCATGTTGTAGCTCCACATCTGTAGATGGTAGATGTTTACACATACACATGCATACGGCTGCGTATGTGCACACACACACAAACACTATAGAAACAGATCTACTAAATACATTAAATACAATAAAGCCTAGAGTTCCCTTATGAGTATATACATGCTTGTCAGATGATATATAAAAATATTGCATGCCAAGATTGTATTCAGTTGGAAAGAGTTACGGGGGTCCTTGAAAATGACTATATGTGGAAATAATTACACATTTAATTACTTCATCAGATACAAATATAGTGAAAGGTCTAAACCATGAAGAAAATAGGTCTGTATATTGTTATGGGACATTTGATAACAGGTTCATTTTATTGACACAGAAATCAGGTGACACAAGTGATCAAAACTACATTTGACTGAAAATGGCATTTGATTGAAAATTCATTTAATTGAAAACTGTAAGTCAGTAGATGGTAATTTTGGTGTGATTTTTGATCTTGGGAGCTATAAGGGAAGTAATTTAGAAGATTTTGTATGGGTTATCCATAGGCGCCATCATGTTATACCTCCAGAGCTGTATGCGTATGATTTTTTTCTCTACAGATTTGTGATTGTGAAGTTAGAAGGGTCTATATCACGTTGTCAAACTGTTAAAGGTTTGAACGTCATTTGGTCAACACCGTATGATCAAACTTTTAAAAGTTTGAATGTTTCAATGGAGATCTCCTTACAGTGGGGAATGGGAAGATTTCCTTTTCTGCACTGTAGTACAATCTCGGAGGTGGTATATTTAAAGAGCGGGGGTGTGTGGTGGGCACAGCCCCCCATGTGGGTGGTGCAGGGTGGGCTTGCTCGCCTGCTTAAAATGTTCAGGTAGGTTTTTTCTTTGGTTTCTTTTTTTTATTATATTTTCAAACTTTTAAAAGTACGATCATATGGTGTCAACCATATGCTGTTCGAGCTTCTAAAATTTTGATTATGTAATATAGACACAAGTTAGAATATATAAGCTCAGTGCATGTTTGTGTGTGTGTGTGTGTGTGTGTGTGTGTGTGTGTGTGTGTGTGTGTGTGTGTGTGTGTGTGTGTGTGCGCGTGTGCGTGTGTCTGTATGCGTGCATGTGTGTGTGTGTGAGTATGGGGGTGTGAGCCCCCTTCTTGACAGTGCACCACACCTTTTATGGTACATATTTTCTGTACAATGATTTCAATTAAATGACTTTTCAGTCAAAGGTACTTTCATTCAAATGTAGTTTTGATCATTTGTTTTTTGTTTTTCATCTCTATCTATTGCAAGGTAAGACATCAGTATCTCCTGACAAAGTTTAAATGTCATTTTGTGGTATAGCATTGAAGGAAGTAGTCTGAAAACACTGACAATTTTTGTATTTATCACTGTGAAATTCACTGTTTCACCTCAAACTATATGGTGTGTGTCCTAAATGTTGAATGCAACTACAAACTGCAAAAGTAATACATTAGTTTCTCCTGAGAAAAGGAGTTATACAAGCATCTGAATGCTGTCATTTAAGAAAGTAACCTGCGTATTCTATGGCTGCTTCCATTTGTTCTTCTTAAGAAACTCACTCTTTCACCTCAGAGTGCAGTATACATCCCCTCCATCACACACACACACACACCACAGAAATATTAAATTAAATACACTGAAGCCTGAAGTTCCATTGTGTAGTGGTTTTATTATCCATACCAGAATATCTGAGTGCCATTTTTAGAATATTGTCCAAGACAGTAGCCTGTGACACATTAGGTTTCTAAATAATTCAGGATAGCTCTCTGGACAGAGTTATGCCTTACTTTACTGTGTACAGTTATGAAAAGCATTTGTGAAAAAGAGTACACTGAGCTCAAGTAGAACATTTCTCAAGACTGTGATGAGTGTCACAGCTTGTTGCCTTAGAATAATATGCCACAAAAGAAAAACACTTCTTATTCTTGAAAAATGAATGGTTAAACCTCATAGTGCAATCTGTGTCCCAAATAACAGAAGAGTAAGATATAACTGTCTCCTGAGAAAGGGAATTTTCGCACCTAGAATATTCAAAGGACATTTTCTAGTATACAGCACAAGCATTATAACTACCTGATGTTCCAAGCATTTATTGTTTTATTGTTGTTGAGAAATTCAAAATTTCAAGTCAGACTGCAGTCTGTGCTTCAATCACTGTCCATAGTTACACAACAAAGAAAGATGGCAGTCTATCCTGAGAAAGGGGATTATCCTAGCCAGAATATTTGCATTCCAGATTTATTATTTTACCATGTATTACAGCAGACTGCAATGGCTTATACTTCCTTTTATTGTTTGTGAAAAAGTCGTTGTTTTAGTTCAAACTGCAGTCATTGTCCCAAATGTTCTACACAGCTTTGCATCTCAAAGGAATCAGTCTGTCCTGAGAAATGGGGATTACCCAAATCAAAATATTTGAGTTTCCTTTTATGACATATAATTCCAAGTAGCCAACAACCTGTGAACACTCCTACCAAGCTTGAGAAATGTACTGTTTCACCTCAAGCTGTGCTTTTCATAGCTATACATAGCAAAGTGAGTGAGAAAGGAAATTATCTAAATTAAGTATTCCTGTGCCATTTTTTAGTATGTCTTCACTGGAAGCAGACCAGACAAGTCGATTCATGTGCCATTTTTAGTACGTCTTCACTGGAAGCAGACCAGACAAGTCGATATTCCTAGCATTCATTCTTAAGAATTCACCATTTTAGCTCAGGCTTCAGTCTGTGACCGAAATGCTGTGCATACCTGTATGAAGCAAAGTAATACATCATTCTGTCCTGTTTTTTTTTTCAGTTTAAACTGTACTCTGTGTCATAACTTCTGTCCATAGCCAAATATTACATAGGTTCATAGGTTCATACTAGGCTATCTGCCCTGGGGCAATTATAAGCCTAGCCCGATTCTGTATGGCTTACGCCACCCCTTGGTTTGAGTATACTGTGCCCTTTTTAAGGTTTCGTTTACTGTGCCTCTGTCTAATAGTGACACGGGAGTAATCCCTGGGGCAAACCTACGATCCCCCATCCACCTATCGAGATTCTTCTTGAAGAGATTCAGTGAGGTGCTCTGCCTCACATGAACTGGAATTCTATTCCAGAGCGAAGGGAGCCTCTGGGTTATGAACCTGTCCCTCCATCAAGTTCTATTTATTTCTGTGCTGAGGTTCAAGTCCCTCGAGCGTGTGGCTCTAAGGGATTTAGATTTACTGAGGTGGAGCATGTCCATTAATTCTGGATTTGACATAGCTTTGTATGTCAGGCATAGATCGCCTAGAAGTAGGCAGTATGCAACTGAGTAGAGCTGGAGTTTTTTTAACTGAGCAGCATATGTCATCTGTTTGAGACCCTTGATCCTCTTGGTGAGATACTTTTGGGGTCTTTCTAATTGTTGCAGGTGTCGGGTAAGATACATCCCAAAAGGGATGATGGGCCTGATGAGGGATGAATAAAGGGGCACGATTACCTCTCTTGATCTAGATGTGAAACCCTTCGTGATGAGGTGGGCTATGTAGAAGGTCTTTCTAACCACTTTGGCAGTGTGGTTTTCAAAGGAGAGATTGCTATCAACTTGGGTCCCCAGGTCCCTAATAACTTTCTCTGTACTTAATGGGTTTCTGCCTGTGTGGTAATTTGTGGGCACATTGTTTTTGCCAAAGGGTATGACTATACATTTTTTGGCATTTAGCTTTAAACCATGGTGCTGGCACCAGTTATCTGTCTCTGTGAGACCTTTTTGAAGGATGTTTGTGTCAGTTGGAGAGTCGATTATGGCGCCTAGTTTGCAGTCGTCTGCAAACTTGGTGAGCCATAGTCCTCCCACGTTTGCCTGTACCTCGGAAAAATATATACCGAACAAGAGTGGTCCCAGGACAGAACCCTGTGGGATGCCACTTGTGACCGGTTTTGAGTCTGACATGGCTCCAGCAACTCTCTCTCTGTGGGTTCTGTCTTTGAGCCAGTTTGCGACCCATCTTGTGACATAGGGGTTTATATTTAAGCTGGATAGCTTATCTATGATGCCCGAGTGGGGTATTGTGTCAAATGCCTTTGCAAGGTCCAGATAGGCTGTGTGGACTACCTTCCCTTCATCTATGGCTTTGGTGACTGTTTCGAAGAAGTCAACCAGGTTCAAAAGGCAGGATCTGCCCTTGACAAAGCCGAACTGGGTAGGATCTAGTGTCTGTAGGTCCCCAATGTCTTTGTTTATGAGCTCCATGATGATCCTCTCCATAGCCTTGTAGATTAAGCTAGTCAGGCTTATGGGGCGATAGTTTCCAGAGTCCGTAGAGTCTCCACCTTTGTGGAGTGGGACCACTGTTGCTGTACGCCATTCTGTGGGCACATATCCTGTAGTGAGGCTGAGATTGTATAGCTGTTTTATTTGAGGGATTAGTTCCTCTTGGAGTTCATGTAGGACGCAACCTGGGATGCCATCTGGTCCCATGGAAGCAGTGTTTTTTGCTTTGGAGAGGGCAGCCTTCACCTGAGCATCTGAGATGTTTGGGAGGCAGCCCTCTGCCAGGATAGATACTTGCTCTTTTGGGGGGGAGGGGGTGGAGAAGTTTGCACTGAACCTGTCTGCCAGGATATTGGCGATGTCTGTGGGTTCAGTGTATTTTTTGTTGTTTAGAATCAACTCAGAACAAGTTGCATCCCAGGTTTCTAACATAACTGAAAAAATCCTTATGATTGTCTTTGGTGTCCTGTGCAATTTTTCTCTCGAAGCTGGACTTGGAGGATTTTATGAGGGATCGTAATTTTTTGCTAGTACTGATCAGAGATGCCTCCCCTATTAGGGATTTTGCTCTATCATGTAGTAGCTTCCTCCTTCTGTTGTACAGTTTATTTATGGCAGGGGTCCACCAGACTGGACGCCTGCCTTTGGATGATTGGGTCTTGGTTTTGTTTGAGATAGCATGATCCATGCATTCCTGGAGATGTCCGTAGAAAGCATTTATATAGGATTCTGCAGTTTGGGCCATAGTTTCCACTGGCCCTGGGGCCTTGAAGGATTCCACTTCAGTTTTGAGAAGTGAGAAGTTCGCTTTTGAGAAGTTTTTCACTGTGGTTTTCTGGGCTGGGGGTGGGGTCGGGATGTGGACATCCAGTGAAATTAATTTATGGTCTGATCTTACCAATGAGGGATATACTTCTGGTGTGGAGCATAGAGTCCCCATGTTGGTAATGATCAGGTCTAGTATGTTGTCCCCTCTTGTGGGAGTGGTGACTAGTTGTTCCATAGCATTTGAGTTTATAATTTCCAGGAACCTTTGGGCTAAGGTGCTGGGGCTTGAGTAATGCTCCCAGTCAATGTTTGGGTAGTTGAAGTCACCCAATATAATGGTGTTCGGAGAGATCTTCATGTTCTTCAATGTTTTCAGGAAAGCCGAGTGGGATTCCTGACTTTGAGAGGGTGGTCTGTAGGATGCTATAAATTGAAAAGCAGTCTTGCCCACTGTTAGTTGCACATGGATCTTTTCCGATACTTTGTGCAATGCCACTAACCTGGAGGTGTGGATATCCTTGATAAATATGGAAACTCCCCCTCCTTTTGTGGTTCGGTCTGGGTTTTGGGGCCGAAAAGCATGATATGAGGTATAGCCTGGTAGTGCTGGGGTGCTCTCTGGAGCCTTGAACCAGGTTTCTGTCACTGCACAGATATCGATGTTCTCCATACTGAGGAGAGCATCGAGTGCGTGCATCTTGAGGTTAAGATTTCTGACATTTAGCAGCATTACCCTTAGTTTCTTGTTCCTTGTGCTGTCTATGGGGGTGGGTTTGACTTTTGAGCCTTGCCTAAAAAAGGCACTATGGGGGTGGCAAGAGCCTTTGCCAATATCCGAAAGCCCAGTGGTGACAGGTGCAAGCCGTCCCTAGCGAAGCAACGTGGCTTGTCGAGCATGTCATCCCAGGCTGACAGACACTGGATCCCCTTTGAATGACACCAAAATTTTAGCCAATTGTTAAAATCGATCATTTTGTCTTTGTACTGTGGCATCATTCTAGGTGAGGGCAAGATGCTGCTCAAGGTCAGGGTCATACCAGCCTGGGCGACATGATCAGAGAGCTCCTCTATGTCTCTTTTCATATAGTCCAGGGAGGTACGTCTCAGGTCATTCACACAAGCATGTACAATGACTGAGTCATATTTGTATTTGCTTTGGAGTGACCTGAGTGCTTGTGTTATGTGGCGGATCCTAGCACCCGACAAGCAGCTCACCGTGACCTTCTCTTTGTTCAGCCTGGTGAGCGGGACGTCAGTGTGTCTGACAATAGAGTCACCTATTACAAGAGTATCAGGTGTGTTATTCAGCCTTAAGGGCTGTGCTTGCTTGGCACACTGACTTTGTGGGTTATGTGTTGTGTGTGTTTTGTTTTGAGGTAGCGTTTGCTTGGATGTCTGCTTTGGAGGTCTCTGTTGCTTAGGTAGATTTTTATTTAGAGCCTCCGAGTATGTTTTTGTGTATTTATGTGTTTGGTTCGCTGATGTGGAGGGACAATGTGATACTGGAATTGTGTTGTTTGAGGTTACCTTCTCCTCCTGACTGGTTACACCAGTTTTGAGATGAGATAGCTCAGCCTCCAGTTTGGCTAAATAGTTGCATCTCTCACATATATTTGAACCTGTTTGGAGGAGGAGAGGGTTGTCCGTGTACATGAGACAGTTGTAACACTGCCTCAAAATTCCCAGATTCACCAGCTGGACTGGAGAGGAAACCATTGACTGACCTTTGGACATGCTAGAGTAATATAGGGAAACTGAATTTAAGACGGACCAATAGAGGACAGGGTAATCGTAGAGAGTATAAGAGTAAGTAGTGCTTATGGTGTAATAGTGCTAACTTGTAGGATTACTTAATTGGACCAGTGAAGGGCCTTAGAATGAGAATATGGTGTTTAAATTGAGAGATAGAGCAGTTCTAAGGGAAAAAGTGAAGAGCAGACTATGTGGAGCCAGGAATAGTTTAAACCCAATTAGGCGGCGCTGCCCGCTGTTGCTTATGCACAAACGCCAAAAACCGCAAAAGAGGGTTTTAAGAGAGGAAGATGAAGGAGTTTTGGAATTGACCCAAAATGGCCAATAAAACTACAGTTTCAAGTCAGTAACCACTCCCACAGAGGCAGGCAGGCTGCTCAGTGTTTTTCACTGCCACTGATCAACAGAGAGACTTCCCTTTAGCCCAAGCAAAAAATGGCCTCACAGAAACTTACAAACAGTTCAAGAACAGCAAGCCTGTAACTGAACTTTTTTAAATCTCAGAAAAGTGGGAAAAAAGCAAGATTTTTTTGTTTGTTTGTTTTTTCAGAGATAGCAGAGGTTCACAAGTATCAACAAGTTATAACAGTGCAGTAAATGACCTCACACAAGAGTGCTAGGCCAAAGAGAGATAAAATGCAAGTTTTGAGAAAAAAAACGATTTTAAAAATAAGTGCAAACAGGAAATTCAGTAAACAGCTCTAGGTTGTGCTCTAAATACAGTTACTAATGCAGAAATCAAGTTTAACAAGCCAGAAATGGGAGGCTATGCAGAAAAACGTAGCAAATAAACAGAGGATAAATACTTAAAATCTCAAAAGTGGCTCCTTTCTTCTCTCAGCATTTTCTCCTCTTGGTGGTTGCTTCACCAACAGCCAACAAGCCTGAAAAGACGCCAAAACCACGAGGCAACCAGGTTTTAAGAGAGGAAGATGAAGGAGTTTTGGAATTGACTCAAAATGGCCAATAAAACTACAGTTTCAAGTCAGTAACCACTCCCACAGGGGCAGGCAGGCTGCTCAGTGTTTTTCACTGCCACTGATGAACACAGAGAAGTAAGTAAGATGTCACTCTCTTTTGAAAAGGGAATTATCCAAACAAGAATATTTGATTGTTGCTTTGTATATCATACAAAGAAGTAGCCTTCAGACTATAAATTTGCTAGCATTTATAATTTTTGATAAATTGATTATTTCATCTCAGACTGCTTTACTGTATAAATACCAGTGTCTCCTGGTAAAGCCTCCTGTAAGACAAACTCCACTCGCGCACGTAAGACAAACTCCACTCACACAACCTGCATGCAATGCCTAAGCCTGGTCTGTGACATTAATAGAATTTGTTAGTGGGATAGATTTCTGTCCCAAAGACTCCCCCATCTGTGGAATAGACTCCCTCTCCATGTCAAGCAGAGTACGTTGTTAGCCCTCTTTAAAAGGAACCTGGATGACTGGATGGGAAACAGAAAATATAACCCTGGGACTCCCACCTGTGACCCTGCTGGACAGGGAAAACAGGTGCTGACTTTGAGGGAACATATGCAAAATTCTTGGCTAGGCTTATATGGGCCTCTGGGCCAATAGCCTAGTATGATCCTATGAACCTGTATCCAAATCAGAATATTTGAATGCTGATAGAACATTATCCAGGGAAGAAGGTCACATAATTTGACACATATTGCCTTTATATTGTATGGAAAACTCAGTGTTTCTTGTCAGACTACAGTCTGTGAACCAAATGCTGTACATAGCAAAGTAACATATCATTGTCTCTCCTGAGAAATGAAATTATCAAAACTAGAATAGCTGAGCAGATGTTCTGGCATACCATTCAAATAGCCTGCAGAGTCTGACACTGCCTGACTTTATTAATCTTAAGAAATTGACTGTCAGTTCAGACTGCAGTTCATGTCCAAAATGCTCTGTATAGCTATATAAAGTTAAGAAGTATATGATTATCTCCTACAAACCAGACTAGATGAATGCCATCCAAGCATGTAGCCTGCAAACTTCAGATTTGTCATATTTATCATTTCTGAGAAACTCAAGATTCAGCACAGACTGTACTCATTATTACAAATGCCATACAAAGTTATATATCACTCACGTCTCATAAAGGGAGTTATGTATACTCATGGTTTCTATCATGGTATCTAATCAGGTAGCATACAAACTGTAATTCTTTTAGCTTTTATGGTGCTTGGGAAACTCAGATTGTCAGCTCAGATCACAGTATATGACACAGATGCTGCAGGCAGAGACACATACAAAACTTGAAACATCATTTTTTTCCAGTGGAAGTCAATTCTCCAAACTGGAATATTCAAATGCCATTTTGTAGAATTCCGTCATGAAGGTACAGTCTTTGAGCCAATCTTATTTGACCTTGTGATGTCAGAATGTCCAGAATGGCAGCAACTAATTCTAGTGATTTGTATCTGTTGAAATCTTATTTGTATAATCTATAGGAATGGATGACAGCCAAAGGCATGACATTTCCACAAGGGTAAAGTTTACATTTTGGGCATTACGGTAATCAATGTTCTTACACACTAAATAATCAGATTTGTGTTTCGTTTGAGGTAATGAGAGATCTCGATATCATGGTAATGATAATGTGACAGACATTATTAGGAAATGTCATGGCCTTATGAGGAACGGCATTTGTTATTTCTCAAAAAGACATAGTCAGGTCTTATTAAATATCTGTCGATGAGTATGGGGCCCTTCATGTGCATTAAATGGTTTGCAACTGAAGAAGTTGGAACAAATTCAGAAAAGATTTTCCAGACAGATAGATGGCTGTCGAAACTTATATTATAAAGAATATTCTTTGGCTTGCCTGTTTTTAAGAGGTGACATTATTATGATGTATAGATAACTTAAGGAAAAATTATTGGGTGCCATATTCGATATTGACTTTATTGGTCATGGTATTGGTACAAGGAATAAAAAAAATCAGATGTAAGAATTCCTATTTCCAAGTCAAAGTTAAAGAGATCTTTCTTTCATATTAAGGCAAGAAGGATGTGTAATACATTACCTGGATATGTCATATTGGCAAATGATCTATGCGCATTTACACAGCACTAGATAACTGTTTTTTCTATATTCTCCAATAATATCTATTAGCTAAACTTTAAATTAGCCGATATAGGCCCCAAGTGTATTAATTCTTTTCATTGAACAACTGAACCATCCATGGGGGCAGTTTGCAAACTCTGATGCTCCTATAATTTATTTCTTCATAAAATTTTTCATTAAAAGTGTAAAACTAGAACATAATAATAACACATTAAATATTAAAATAGGAATTAAAAACAATATCTGCAAAGATGTCTACATCAAACTATATAAATCAATCATTTTCAATATAGAAATAATTATTCAATATGTTTCTAATAAATTATTTAATTTCAATCAGGAATTATACAGTAATTAGAGGTAATTGTTTTAGTTTTTATCTAAATAGTGTGAAATTCATTTTGACAGACAACTTTTGCAGTGTTTGTAAATTCCACAATTGAAGGTGTCATTACATATTTCCAATTTTTAGTGATTTAATAATGACCAAAGAAGTGGATTCTGTGTTCTTGGGATGATTCCAGGAATTGGGGAATTAAATAATATCAAAAATTTAGTAAGAATAAACTTATTTGGACCATAAACACTACAAATAAAAATGTTAATAGCCATCCAACATGGTTGTAGAATGTCACATTCAAATATTCTAGATCAGAGCATGTGTATGTACCTTTAAGAAACATTTCCAGATGTAGCGTGTGCATATAAATACTGAGCATGTGCAGGCAGCAGTGCCATTTTGATAGAACAGCCAGTGTGTTAACATGTATGAGTGTGGTAGTCACTGTTTATAAGTTTATTTAAGTTTAATTACAAAGCCTCATTTCTGATGTGTTTGTGTGTAATAAAGCGGCTTAAACAGAACCCACGAATGTTTGTCTGTTTTATCCTGACCAGATGAGTGAAATGGTGCCAGAACCAGGATTAGAAGAGCAACTTCTTCGAGTCATGAGGTGCAGAATTGTAGGTGAAGGCAGACTAAGCAGGTTGAGTAAAATGAAGCACAGATAAATGAAAAAGGGCCTGAAATGAGCTAAAGGTAAAGAAAACTACACAAATGATTTATATGGCAAAGAAAATGAAACTGCACATTTATAAGGCACAAAACACATTATTAATCAAATGAGTAGCACAAAACATATTATTAAGCAAACAAAAGGCACAAACTACATTATTAATTAAACAATGTGCGAAACCACAATATTTGATAAAACTAACATAACTATTCATATGGGGCTCAGAATTATCTTTGGTTTGCATAACGAGCATGTTTGAAGTAAAACGGGCACAAGAAAAGTATAATGAGAAGGATAAGGGGTTAAATGAGGATAACAAGTACAATAAAAGGGCAAAATTAAGCTTAAAGAGCAAGGCAACTGCATGCTTTTAGTAAAAGACCATGTTTAAGCACAAAGTACTATTTTGCATTGACCAAAGCCATTCAAAGCATAACCAGAGTTGTTTGAAGTTTCTCAGAGTGTACAGTGTGTGCAGTGTGTGTGCTTTATTACAGTGAAACTATTTCAAAGACTTTGCTGTGTGCAAATTGCAGTTGTATTGCACAGTGCAGTCAAATTACAGCCATTTTGAAAAGTTTCTTGTGCTGTGTGCATTTATTCACAGAAAGCCACCATTTCAGAGTGTTTCTTACCTGTGCAGAGTTATTTCGCAAAGTACAGCCATTTTGAAAAGTTCTTGTGCTGTGTACAGTTTATTTGCAAAGTAAATGCATCTCAAAGTGTTTCTTACTCTGAGCTTCTTCCATTCACAAAGTATAGACATTTTGAAGAATGTCTTAACACTAATGAGTGATTTTAAATAAAGTACAGTGATTTTAGAGTGTCCTTGTGCTATAGAGACTTATTTGGAAAAGTACAGTTATTTCAAAGAGTTTGCTGTGCTATTGGGCATAATTAGAAGTACTGGCATAAAGTTCTGCCATATATATTTATGTGTGTATGTTTGTGCATAATTTCAAGCACCTTCACTACTGTGTGTTGATATGGCAGAGGAATTTTGCAGACCTAGGCCACTTCTGTTTGATCATAATATAGCAGAGAATTGGAGAGTATTTGAGCAGTAATATATTTTCATACAAGTGGCTTTTTCTGACAAAGATGCATGTACAAGGGCATTCATTTTGCTTAATTTAGTTGGGTCAGAAGCTATTGAAAGAGAGTGTTCATTTGTGTATGCACAGAAGTATATGCAGGAGAAGGGGGGAAGCCATCATATTGTGGTCCTAGATGAATCAAGGGAAGACCCTGAGTGTTTAAAATGCAAATTTAGAGAAATGTGCAACCCCCAGACAAATGCTACATTAGAGAGGCACTTATTTTATACAAGAGACCAAAAGCCATGTAAAAATTTTGCAGCTTATATCACTGACTTGAGAAATAAAGCTATAATATGCAGATTTGATGAGTTGAAAGATGAGTTAATAAAGGACAGGCTTGTGTGTGGTGTGAATAATGCTGCAGTGAGAAAGATTTTGCTTCGTGACAGTGATTTAACATTAAGCAAAGCCACAGAGATTTCTCAAATCCATGAGCTCACAGAAAGGCACACAAGTATGCTTACAAGTGAAAAGAGCATGGTTTCAGCAACCTCTAGAGCAAACATAGACAGCATGCAACACGTGGCAAGCAAGAACAGGCTTAAGCACATGGAAGCTATAACCCCTGTGGGTATGGCAAGGAGAACCAGGAGCTTTCTAGCATTTTGTACGGTCCTGATCAATGGTAAACCCACAGAGATCAATGTAGCCACTGGTTCAAAGTGTAATGTAATATCAGCAGAAAAATTTGCTAAAATGAGGGCTGGTGAGTAACTTAATTTGGTTAATTGTGTGAAGTTTTTTTGCTTATGGAGGTGAAGAGATTCAAAACGAGGCTCAGTAGTGCTTTCATGCTATTCGGCGGGGAACACTTACAGCTCATACTTGCATGTAGTCCAAAGACTGTGCAGTCATTATTAGGTCTCAGAGACAATCTGAGAATAAAACTGCTTTCTTTTGCCAAAGAAGTCCATCATGTAAGCACATGTCCCAGTTCCAGCTTCAGTGACACTATTTTCTCAGAGTATGCTGATATTTTTGACAACAAGCTAGACAAACTTCCAGTTGTGTACTCCATGAAAGTAGACCCAGAGATCATTCCAGTGATCAGAACAGCAAGGAGACTTCCAATAGTTATGCAGGACAACGTCAAGGTTCAGTTAGATAAAGTGGTGCGTTTTGTCCAGTCACAGAACCAACTGAGTATCTTCCATGGTAGCTGCTCATAAGAAAAATTCAGATGAAATCAGAAAATGCATTGACCCAAGAGACTTAAACAAGGCATTAAAGAGACATCATCATCCTATGTGTACAGTTGAGAAAACTGCAACCCTCATCACAAATGCCACAGTTTTTTCTGTCTTAGATGCAAAGATTTCATTTCGGCAAGTGATGCTTGATCACAAATCTTCACTACTGACTACATTCAGTACCCCATTTGGAAGCTACAGATTACTAAGGATGCCTTTTGGAATAAATTCTGCCAGTGAAGTTTTTCATCATGCAATGTAGCAATTTTTCTCAGACAATAATAGTTGATGATTTACTAGTTGAATCAGAACATGACAGAAACCTCAGGAAAGTTCTGGACAGAGCGCATGAAGTGAATTTAAAGCTCAATCCTCTGAAATGCAAATTCAGACTACTAGAAGTTACTTATGTGGGTCATTTATTTACTAGTACAGGCTTACAACCAAATCCTTTCAAGCAAGCAGCTGTTCTTGAGATGCCAGCTCCAGACAATGTCCAAGCCTTACAGTGTTTTCTTGGTATGGTTAACTATTTGGGCAAATTTATCCCTGATTTTAGTGAGTTATCAGCACCTTAGAGAGAGCCGACATGCAAAAATGTTGCATGGTTATGGTTAGAACAGCACCAGAGAACATTATATACCCTAAAACAGCCAATTACTAACCTGCCTACATTAAGATACTATGATGTCCACAAACCAGCAGTTCTTTCCTGTGATGCTTCAAATTTCAGTCTTGGTGCAGTTATTCTTCAAGAGGGCAGACTTGTTGCCTACACATCTAGAACTTTTACCCAAACTGAGATTCAGTATGCTTAAATTGAGAAGGAACTTTTGGCAATTGTGTTTGCATGTTCGAACTTCCATGATTATATTTATGGCTGAGCAATCCAGATAGAAACTGACCATCAACCTCTAGTTACTATTTTAAAGAAGCATATGTGTTCAGCTACAGCAAAACTATAAAGAATAATGCTCAAATTGCAAAAGTACATTTTCAAAATGGTCTATACAAAGGGAAGACTTCTTTATCTGGTTAATACCTTATCCAGATCACCCAGAAATAGCATGGAACAACTTGATGCAGAGAATTTTGACTTTGATGTCATGGAAGTGCATAATTTTTCTACCACAAGACTTGATGATCATATAAAGACTGATCCAATTTTGCAAAAGCTCAACCACTTCATCAACTTATGATGGCAGTCAAAGCAATCGTGTGTACCACCAGAAGTACAACCATACTTTCCATACAGAGATGAGATGCTGGTGGAAGATAGTATAATTTTCAAAGGTCCAAAAGTTGTTGTTCCAACTTCCTTACAACATGAATACATTCAGATTTTACACCATGGCCATCCAGGTTCTGATTCTACCAAAAGAAGGGCGAGAGGACTAGTATTTTGGCTTTCTCTAACACATGACATTGATAAAGTGATTTCTTCTTGTTCAGTGTTCAACAGTACTAAGCTGCTTTTGCAAAAAGAGCCATTTCAGCTAAGCCAAGTTCCTGAACTATCTTGGTCAACAGTAGCAACTGACATATTTGAGTGGAACAGTCAATATTACTTAGTGTTGGTAGACTCTTATTCAAACTAGTTTGAGATCAATTTGCTACCTAACCTAATGTCCACTGCTGTTATTACTAGTCCATGGTAGTCCACATAAGTTATTTCTGACAATGCCTCTCAGCTTATTGGTCAATTACTTAAGAATTTTGCTAAAGAGTGGGACTTATCCATGCCACTAGCAGTCCTGAATATCCTCAAACGGTCTTGCTGAAAATGCAGTACAGAGTGCAAAGCAATTACTGGAGAGGTCAAAGTATGACAATACTGATATATTCTTGAATTTGCTCAATCTCAGAAATATACCCCGTGACAAACTTGGCTCGCCTGCTTTGAGACTTTTATCTAGGCAAACCAGAATAAACCAGAACAACCTTGCCTATCAGTTCTAGTTTGTTGGTGCCTAATGCTAAAAACAACAGAGCAAAGCCCAACGCGTTTTAAAAAGTGTTCTTCTCAGAAGTTCAGCTATGATAAAATGAGCAGATTTCTTCATCCGGTAAAAGAAGAAGAGACAGTGAGGATGCAAATGGCGAAAGGCTTTGATCGAATTGGTCAAGTGAGAGGTAAACGTACCAAGCCAATATCCTACTTAGGAGAATCTGAAGGTATAGATACAGGAGAAACCACAGACATCATCTTCCTTTATCAGAAATGAGATCGCAGCATTATACCTGTGATACAGACTCTAGATCTCAGAGCAACCCTGACAATGTTCATACTGAAGAACATGTCGCAGTATCCATTCCTGTTCCTAATGATGTCTCAGTTGTCCCCAAAGTTGAACATTCCTTAAAGACAGTCCCTGTTGCTAGATCCAGTTCTGACTTTTATGTTTCACGATCAGGTCATGTTTCCAGACCTAGCATAAAATACACAGCAACTTGGACATAATTGCTTTATATGTGTTTAATTTTTATCAAATAACTAGTTCTGTATAATTGCATGTCAAATGATTATTTCTGTAAATTGCATCTCATTGCATACTGTCATTTCATATAAGGACTATTTCTCAATGTGATGTAGATCACAGCATGTGTATGTACCTTTAACAAGTATTTCCAGATGTAGCACATGCATATAAATACAGTGCACATGTAGGCAGCAGTGCCATTTTGAGAGAACAGCCAGACTGTTAACATGTATGAGTGTGATAGTCAGTCTGTTTATAAATTTATTTGAGTTCAAGTTGCAAAGCTTCATTTCTGATTGGGTTTGTGTGTAATAAAGCTGCTTGAACAGAACCCACAAATGTTCATCTGTTTTATCCTGACCAGATGAACAGCAAACACCATAAGTAGCCAGTCTGCTTTTAAATTTGAATTATATCTCCAACATAAAATATTTGGGGTTTTTGTATTGCTACTTAATGCCTTGTAATAATCCTGTAATATTGCTGTTTAATGCTAATTTATAATGAAAATTGTTTAATATGTTTAATATGCTGGAGCTTTTCTCCCCGGGCCTCTGCTGAAAAAGGGCTCGTCAGCTCAGGCAGACAATCCCGGTCAACAAATGTAAAATAAAATAAAATAAATAAAATTATGAATAGTTCAAATATAGGGAAGAATGTGATCTACCTGTTGATTATAATATCATTTCATCAATATCTGATAAAACAATTTTGCTTGTTTTTGAACAATAATTTCATTAGTTACTTTAATATGTATACTGTAAGTATAACTAGCCTCATTATTTATTGGGAGATTAAAAATTATATACATTTAGGTAAACTTTTTTATTGAATCTGACATCATTTTCATTTTGTATATTACATATTGCCTATTTTTCAATGTTTTTGGATGATGAGCCAATTATTTACCAATTATTTAAATTAAAAATGTATTTGTTTATCTAGAATTCAGATGAAAGTAATTTAGTACCATTTAAAAATTGGTCCCAAAGTATGAAATTATTATTTTTTAAATTCCTATTTTCCCAATGTCTCTTATGATGTTCAAAGGCTATTTTAGACTTACTGGAATACCAAAATAATTTTTTGTAATTGCTTTAGAACAGAAAATAGAGATGGCTTGAATAGCATATAATATTTTTGGTAATACAATCATTTTTATTAAAACTGATTTATCCAATTTGGTCATTAACTGGGTGATATTTTCCAAAATATGATTGTAATTAATTAATTAATATAATGTCTTTACAATCTTAGATTCATAGATTAGTACTAGGCTAATTGTCCTTGGTGGCCATTTTAAGCCTAGCCAATTACCCTCTGTGAGAATCAAACCCTGCACCTTGTGTTTCTAAGGTAAGCACCTTAACCATTACACCAACCTCCCACCCCAGTTGAATAAATAAAATCAGTATTATCTGTTAATAAATATTTTTATGAATTAATAATGCATTTGTTTACTGTATTTAAATCTTAAACTCAAAATTGCTTCAAATAATGTTTTAAAGGACTCAAGGAAGAAACAATGTTATCAATACTTAGTAAAATATCATCAGCAAAAAATTAAAACTTTAAAGTGCATTGATCAGCTATTTCAATAACCAGGGTAAATAATAGCAGTGACAAAGGACAACCTTGTTTTGTACATGTATATATCCTAAGTGACTGAGAGAGATAACCAAGTTTAACAAAAAGCACAGAAATTCTGACAAAGATGTATAAGGAGCTTTATAAAGTTGTTTGGAAAGTTATATTCCTTAAGTATATTAGATAAAACAAATCAACAGAGTCAAGTGCTTTATTTAAATTTAGACTAATTATTGAGTATTGTTTCATGTTATCTGCATAATGTATTAATGCAACAATTCTTTTAATATTGTCATGTGCTTGTCAGTTTAACTTAAATCCATTTTGATCATCATCAACTAAATTAGGTAAAACTTATTTAATTCTAGACACAAGATACATAGTTTGATTCTTACCTTTGAAATGGATACTGGCTAGGCTTAAAATGGCTCTCAAGGGCAATTAACCCAGTACATACCTAAGTCTTGTTTCAAAATAGAAGAAATTATAGTGTATTTCCAAGAAGATGGGATATTAGAAATGGTTTTAAACTTCAAATAAAAAATAATTTGTATTGCTTATGTATAATACCGTCATTACTAGGAGTCTTGTATTTTACTTTTTTAATCTGTTCTTTTATTTCTGACATTAAGATAGGTTTCCAATTTTCCTTATTTGATCTGAAGTTAGTCTGTTATAAGCATTTCTGCTTAGGAATCTTTTGACTATATTTCCATGTTCTGTGACATGATTACAGATATCTACATCTTTATAATATTTTCTAAATCACTCTAAATATCTTGTATATCAGATGTGTTTTTCTTATTCTATTCATTAGTAATTTTTTTAATATATGTTTTTTTTTTTCATTTTGGATCTAATTGCTAACATGTAAATGTGTAGCTATAAAGAGTATGTTCATAATTTAAATGTTTCTAAACTTTCATCATCTTTTGCATTTAGCAATTTTATTTCAGGTTCTAAATCTTTATTACCTTTTTGCAAAATTATTTTTTACTCTATTTAGTCTTGATTGCAAATCTAGTAATTCATTATCCCATTCCTTCCTTTTTTGTATCAACTAGAAATTCTGCCATTTATATATGCTTTCAAAGAATCTTACAAAATAATATCTTAAACTACTCCATTATTACTGATGTCCAGAAATTTATGAATTTCTTTTGAAAACCACTGTTTAAAGTCTTTCAGCTTTGTTATGTAAGCTTGTAATCTAGAAGAAAAATATTACACTTCTTGGTTTTGCCCTAAACATGAATGTAATTGCTTTGTGGACCAGTAAGGGACAAAATATTATTGTAACTTTATCAGTAGTATATATTAGATTATTTGAAACAAAAACCCTATCAATTTTTGAATGGGTACCAAAACTGTATGAATAATGCTTGTATACCAAAGAATTAGACTGTAATAAACAATTGATTTTTTTAAATTCAATGTTTCAGCAAAATCTCCTAAGGCTGTGTCTGTAGCAAAGATTTTAGGTTTACAGCTGGAACTAGAATTATCTCTGTTTGAATGACATTAACATAGCCAGTCATAATAAGATTTCCTTACATATAAGAAACTATAACATCTAAATATTTCTTTGAGATTCTAGTACCAGTACATAGAAGCCAATAAATATTAGCCAGAATATATGTATTTGTACCTGTGATTCAACCACTGCAAAACAAATATTTTTATCAGAGGATACATCAATTATTTTAGGCATTAGAATAGAATTCTTCCAAAGAATAATACTCCCCCTTCTTTTTGACTTTAAAATGTGAGCTGTCAATTACTATGTATTCATTTGCAGTTAATCTAGTGATAACATCTTGAATTAAATTAATTTCTTGTAGAAAAACAATATGAGCTTTATGTAACTTTAAAATAGTTGAATAAACTATCCCTTTTCTATTAACATTCAATGAGATGCATTTTAAGAAAGACATAGGATCGTGTGATCATAGGAGGTTACTAGGGTAGCAAAGCTTTACCCATATTTCAATGATCAGCACATATCACCCCTGTCCAGGAGGGACATAGTTGAAATCCCTGGGGTGAATTTATGGTTACTCATCCAATCATCCAGTTTGTATTTGAAGAGGGCTAATGCAGTGCTCTGCTTGACATGAAGTGAGAGTCTGTTCCAAAGGTGTGGTAACATCTGAGAGACAAATCTGCCCCTCCGGCAGGTTCTGTTAATGTCACATACTAGGTTAAGGCCTTTAGAGCAAATTGGACTTACAAATATGCAGCATTTCCAATAAAGCAGAATGAAAGATTGCCTTACATGCATGGCACATATCACCTCTGAGTAGTCTGTATGAAACAGAATAAAGTGACAATGATTTCATATAATCCTCATAGGACAGATGCTGAAGACCTTGTATTTTCCATGTGAGGAACTTTTGTGATCCCTCCAATTGCTGCAGGTGCTGCAATATGTAAAAATAAAACAAAGAATGGAACTGTCTTATAAGAATGTTATATTTATAAAACCAAGGTAGCTATACAAAGGATGAGAAATGACTAGATAAATCATAAGTAAAATTATTTTATCCTTTCATATCGACATAAAATCTATATTACTCTAACTGCAAACAATACAACTATAAAATTAAAACCTAACATGGAACTTATCATTCCTAGTTTAATGAGAAAACTGACTTAAACTACCCACAAATGTTAGCACTATAAACTAATTTCAGCTACTATTGCTAATATTTCCTAAAATTTAAGTTTTATCAATATACATTTCTATAAATGTGGATTAACTGTATTATTAAATAGAAATCTAACTCCGGTTAGAGGTAAAAAACAGAAAGTGGTTCACGTAGCTTGAACAGCGACACAACCAGCAAGTCTATTGGACTCAGTAGATTGCCAGCTTGGGCCACGTAACTGAAACTAAGTAGTAGAACACACAAATCCACATCCGATAATGCTCTCTCCAGTCCGCATACACCACCAGACGGCAAAGGATTGCGAATCTTCTTTTTTAAGAACCTTCTTTATTGTAACAACTTAAAAACACCATAGACTGAAAACTATTTCACCAGTTTAGCGCTTTCATCTGCATAACGCAGACTTCTTCAGAACTGGTGAATGAAAAACAATTTCCTTTATTTATTTAAATTTTGGCGCCATTTCTGTAATTTTCTTAAAGCAGTATGCAGTTTACTAAATGTTGAGCAATATACGTATAGAATATATCCATCTATTCTTTGACCTTTCATTACTTAGTTATAGTTAATGGGATATATCCATCTATTCTTTGACCTTTCATTACTTAGTTATAGTTAATGGGATAAGGCAATGAAACAGAATCCTAAATAATAACACAATGTCTTAGCAATAAATATAATACAATTGATGTACTTTCTCACTTGATAAACTATACCATGAATGCTTAAAATGTGTAATATATAAATTCCAATACATATAAAATACACATTATAATTATACAACGTGATAATATGCAAAATTAATTGATAATCAATAAATATTATAAATATTGAATGATATAAGTTAATTAATAAATATTATTTAAAAATTACTTAAAAATTACTAAAAAATTTTCATTTAAAAACAGCATTAAATGGTTGAAATAAATGACAATACATTGTTATGACTTAAAATGCATTAAATTGTATTAAATTAAATTATGCATCCAGTACCAAAAACGGTTTAATGCTGATGTATTCATTGATACCTGGACTCCTGGTTGAATCAGTGAGCATCTGCCATTTACTTTCCTTACAGGCTAATCTAGTTTTCCAGTCACCTTCATAAATATTTGCCTTATCCCATTAACTATAACTAAGTAATGAAAGGTCAAAGAATAGATGGATATATTCTATACGTATATTGCTCAACATTTAGTAAACTGCATACTGCTTTAAGAAAATTACAGAAATGGCGCCAAAATTTAAATAAATAAAGGAAATTGTTTTTCATTCACCAGTTCTGAAGAAGTCTGCGTTATGCAGATGAAAGCGCTAAACTGGTGATATTGTTTTTAGTCTACGGTGTTTTTAAAGTTGTTATAATAAAGAAGGTTCTTAAAAAAGAAGATTCGTAACCTTTGGCGTTTGTGGTGTATGCGGACTGGAGAGAGCATTATCGGATGTGGATTTGTGTGTTCTACTACTTTGTTTCAGTTACGTGGCCCAAGGTGGCAATCTACTGAGTCCAATAGACTTGCTGGTTGTGTCGCTGTTCAAGCTACGTGAACCACTCTCTGTTTTTTACCTCTAACCGGAGTTAGGTTTCTGTTGGTTGCTATTTCACAGTTACATCCATTTATTTGTTGTTATACCGGTCATGGCAGAAGCGGAAGTGGATACGTCAGCTGTATCGAACAGCGAGGAGGTGATTATTCTAAGGGCTGAGGTAGCCGACCTGCAAAAAGATGTCAAGAAGTTGATGGAGATGGTAAATTCGTTATTGGACATTCCCAAGCCTAAAGTAAGCACGGAACTTACTTCTTCATGCATAGGGGCTCTGTCTACAATGGGAAATACGAGGGAGGAGCGTTTGGAAATAGCCGATACCGAGAACGATATTCCGAATGGACAAAATTGTGCTATTGACATGAGTTCGAAGGATAGTGACATTGTTCTTACACCGGAAAAGGATTTTACTTTTGATTTTAGTGTTTTGCACAGTCGAGTTGAAACCGAATATGGGGGAACAAGGCAAAAAAAGCCTGCTACGTACAAGACATATTCTGCTATGGCTGGCACTCAGACCAATAGCATGAAAGGTACTGTTTTTAACAAATATCATAATCAAAATAAGTACGATATAAATGGACATAAAAGTAATGATGTTAAGAACAAGAAATGTGATGGTAGTACATCTAAAAACTTATGTTTTGAAAATATACGTTCTAAAAATACATGTTCAAAAAATACATGTTCAAGTAATATTGTCATAGATGATTTTCTGAAAAATGAGTATGTGTTTGATAGAACGCATGTGATTGATGGTAATAAAAATAGATATAATAGGGAAGGTACAGAATTAAAAAATATTATTTACAGTTTGGGGGACAAGTTAATACAAATACAAAATGCCAAGGTGGATAATGCCTATTTAGCACAATGCACTAAACTCCAAATTGTTCCTAAGGGTTTAAGACTTTTTAAGTTACCCATGGGGATGGAATATAATGAAAACACTATGATGAAATTTAATGAACTTTTTGATGAAATGGGATATATGTATATGAAAGCATTAATAGAATGTAATGATGATAAATTAAATATATTGGTTGATGAAGTTGAAAATATTAATGAATCAATTTTACGACATGAGGATTTTGAAATATGGAGTGAATTATATCACAAACAATTTCATTTGGCTGATAGTAGAGCCAAGGAGGTACATGAAAGAAAAAGTAGAAAGATTGACCGGGACTTGGATTTATACAAAATGCATAAAGTATACATATGGCCACAGGATAGAAAATTACTAGTCAAGAATAGATATGGTGGCAATAGTGGATGGGGAGATGTTAATAGGGATGGAAATTTTCAAGGAGGCAGATTCAATCCCGGTTTCAGGAAACCTTTTCATCAGGGGATCAGGAAATATTAAGAAAAACAACAGAACATGTGGAAAAAGCTAATGACAGTGGGCAGGGTGAACAAGGCAAGAGTGAGCAGGAAAACCATTCAGTAACACAGAGGCATATTCTATTTAGGCCACAGGCAACCATATCATTAGGGGAACAGGATATATTAAGAATAGCAATAGTACCCATGAATAAAGTTAAGGACAGTGAAGTGGAACAGAAAAAACAATCACCAGTTCAGACTGGCAATGAGAACACTGAACAAGAATCCCCTGGAAGAGAAAAGGGAACCAGTCATTACACAAGAGACTAAGCCATCTATTATGGTACACAATGGCTTTAAGGTATTTAACTATACCGACATTTTAATTAAGAAGGAGTTTTGTACATTACTTAGTAAAGGAATGAAATTTATACCTTCCAATAAATTCAACTTAGTGGACCATATTAAGGAGATCAACTTATTTAGTAGAAGGCTTAATTTGGCATTACAATTTGACAATAATAGTAATGAACAATACGTATGCAATGAATTAAAGAGGAAAAGTACTTATATGCCCAACAACAACAGCCAATCAATGTCTTTGAGCAAATGGTATGCAAAGAGGTATATAGTCTTAACAAAGAAATTCAAGTAAAGACAAAGAATAGACAGGTAGATAATATCATGAAGGAAGAGAGAATATGTTTAAATGAAATTATTAATAATCGAGACATTAGAATTATGAAACCGGACAAAGGTGGAGGAGTGGTTATTTATTCTAGTCTATCTTATAAAGCTGAGATATATAAAATACTATATGAAACAGGGAACTATGAAACAATATCTATTAACCAAATCAACATAGGTTTCAGAAGAATAGATCTGATACTAGAGGAATATTTAATAGATAATAGAATCACCCTTGAAATATATGAATTTATAAAGGTAGAAACCCCAGTTATGGCGCACATAGTGGGGATTCCCAAAGTGCACAAGTCTGTGGAGAGACCCCCATTTAGACCTATTATTTCCGGTTCCAGATCAAAAACATTCAATATAGGTAAGACGATAGATAGATGGACAAAGCATATATATAAAAACATCCCGTTTATTATAAAGGATTCTTGGGATTTCTTGAGGAGATTAACACCAGATTTATGGTCTGATAATTTAACATTAGTCACAATTGACGTATGTGACCTTTTTTCAAGTATACCAAAGGAGGAAGGCATCGAAAGGTTTGGAAATAGTTTAAGAAAATATTCTCATCTTAGTTGGGACAAAATCAACCTAATAATGAGTATGATGGAATTAGTTATGGACAACAATTTCTTAACTTTTGAGGGTGAATATTTTAGACAGTGCAAGGGGGTAGCTATGGGCGCATCATGTGCGCCCATCTTCGCGAATATGGTTATGTCAGACTGGGAAGATGAATTTATTATTAAAAGCGAATACTACCCCCATATAAAATTTTATGTTAGATTTTTGGACGATATTTTCTTGTTGTGGAATGGGCATGAAGAAAAAGTTAAGGATTTTATAGAATATTTAAATAAAACCACAAATTTTCTCACATTTACTTATGAAACCAGTAACCAAGGTATTGCTTACCTGGACACTTATATTGGTTTAACAAATGAAGGATTTACTTCTAGGGTATATCGGAAAAATACTTTCTCAAATGATTATTTATTTTATAGCAGTGAACATCCGCCTTATATTTTTAAGAATATTATAAAGGGACAATGTATTAGGGGGGCTAGAATGTCATCCAGTAAAGACATCTTGGATAAGGAAATGGATTTTCTTAGTGATTTGTTCATAAAAAGAGGTTATCCTACCAAAATGATAAAGGAAACGACCAAATATGTGAGTAGTAAATGGCAAAGTATGTATCAGTCGTTATTGGGTAAAGTGCCTGAGGTTAAAGACACTACCAACATTATTCAGGATAAATTTGGTAGAGTATGTGTCATTACCTACACACCCTACAGTAACACTATAAAGGAAATTATTAGGAAATATTGGGACATCATCACTGTAGTGGATACACATAGAGAAGTCTTGGGGACTGCACCCAGAATAGTGTACAAAACAGGTCCGAACATAAAAAGGTTGTTAGAAGGAACGAAATATAAGAAAATAGCAAAACAACAGGATAAGATGGCAACAAAGAAATGTGGAAGATGCAACCAGTGTAAATACATTTACACTGGTACGCTGTCCGATTGGGTGATGTAAACAGGACAATGATTAGAAGTATAGGAGGACACTGTTCTAGCAAACAAATAGTGTATTTGGCTTGTTGTCAGATATGTTCAGCCTATTATATAGGCAAAACAGAAAGACAACTAAAGAAAAGGATTTATGAACATTACTACAGAATTAAAAAGAAAGACTGCAAAAATGCCCTTTACCGACATATTAAGGAAAATGGGGACAATCATATCTTTTTATTTTATGTTATAGACCAAGAACTAGGAAATATTTATGAAGGTGACTGGAAAACTAGATTAGCCTGTAAGGAAAGTAAATGGCAGATGCTCACTGATTCAACCAGGAGTCCAGGTATCAATGAATACATCAGCATTAAACCGTTTTTGGTACTGGATGCATAATTTAATTTAATTTAATACAATTTAATTCATTTTAAGCCATAATAATGTACTGTCATTTATTTCAACTATCTAATGCTGTTTTTAATAAAAAATTTTTAGTAATTTTTAAGTAATTTTTAAATAATATTTATCAATCAACTTATATCATTCAATACCTATAATATTTATAATATTTATTGATTATCAATTAATTTTGCATATTATCACGTTGTATAATTATAATGTGTATTTTATGTATATTGGAATTAATATATTACACATCTTAAGCATTCATGGTATTATTTATTAAGTGAGAAAGTACATCAATTGTATCATATTTATTGCTATGACATTGTGTTATTATTTATTATTTATTACTATTTAGGATATTGTTTCATTGCCTTATCCCATTTACTATAACTAAGTAATGAAAGGTCAAAGAATAGTTGGATATATTTTATACATATACTGCTTAACATTTAGTAAACTGCATACTGCTTTAAGAAAATTACAGAAATGGCGCCAAAAGTTAAATAAATAAAGGAAATTGTTTTTCATTCACCAGTTCTGAAGAAGTCTGCGTTATGCAGATGAAAGCGCTAAACTGGTGAAATTGTTTTCAGTCTATGGTGTTTTTAAGTTGTTACAATAAAGAAGGTTCTTAAAAAAGAAGATTCGCAATCCTTTGGCATCTGGTGGTGTATGCGGACTGGAGAGAGCATTATCGGATGTGGATTTGTGTGTTCTACTACTTAGTTTCAGTTACGTGGCCCAAGCTGGCAATCTACTGAGTCCAATAGACTTGCTGGTTGTGTCGCTGTTCAAGCTATGTGAACCACTTTCTGTTTTTTACCTCTAACCAGAGTTAGATTTCTGTTGGTTGCTATTTCGCAGTTACATCCATTTATATGTATTATTAAATATAATATAATAATTATTCAATAAAAGATAATATAAAAATAAATGATCATGAACCTGAAAGATCTAGATTTAATGAGTAAATTACATATATTAACCACAAGGTAAGCACAAATAGTCTTTTGTAAGTAAATAATCTTCTAAAGCATTCCACATATATAATACATATACATATATTTAAATTAGATTACTATGTTAAATCTAATATGGTCTTAAATAATAAACTTCTAGTCAATTAGACATTTATATAAATATTCTAAGCTGTAAAAATAATGAATGTATTAACTTTAAAATATTTATTTAAATATCAGGTAATAAAATTATATTAAAAAAATAAATATTCTTCCTTTTTCACTCTTCCCCTGTCGTTGCAATAAATTATGAATAGTAAGGTAAATGACTGTGATATCCAAATCTTATGTGTATAAAATATGGATATAGTTATATAATGACAATTTTCAATGTTATTGTATTTTCAAAAAAATGTCAAGTTTATATGTGTAAAGGTTATTTAAAAATACATAAATCAATGTATTATATTATTAAATAGATATTTACCTGATCTTTAGTATTGCTACCCATCAGGCTTTATCTTCCCTCTTTAAAAGTAAATTGTTGGTAATGTGTCAGATTAGTTAAGTAATAAAGATTAAGAGTTAATGTGGCTACAGCCATTGCAGTTTCCATCTCTTATTGCATCTCCATCTTGCTAATATTAAAAACTAAGTGCATTGACTTAAACCAGTTTAGTAAAACTGTCGCAGTTAAGAGATATGCTGAAACAACAGTAACCAGCAATCCATATTAATTCATCTCTGTCTGTCTGCCATCTTGTTTGATTCTACATAAATCAATTTAACTTCCCATGTTATCACTGAAAACAGACACTTGTGGCTTATAGCCATTAACACAAAACAAAAGTAATAAAAAGCAACTCGCTCAAATCTGGGAGGACGAGTGACCTTCACTGAAAAAGGGCCTTGGTTATGAGCATGGTGCCAGACCAAAAATCTTTTCCATTTGGACATATGCAATTTTCTGGTTGAAGGTTTCCTTGCCTCCTATAAAACACTGAGCACATCCTCAGAAAAGGTGTGTCTGAAAGGGATCAAAACACTATGGCACATCCTCAGAAAAGTGGTGCCTGAAAAGGATCAAATCCCAATCACCCACAATGTCAGTTGCAAAGTGGACAGGTGGGGATGGATGGGATACCCCATGTCCTGTGCAAGGAGATCCAACTGGTGAGTTAACTTGGGATGATTGCTCCTGGCCAGATGCATAAAGAGGGGGAACCAGTGCTGCCTCAGCCAAAACGGAGTCACTAGCAAGATTTTTGAGGACTCCAGCTGAATCATCTGCAGGATTCTTGGAAGTAGAAGAAGAGGAGGGAATGCATAAAGAAACCTATCCTTCCAAGGAAAGGACAGGGAGTCTGTCTTCCAAGCTAGATGGCATGGCACTCAGGAACAGAAGAGAAGAAGGTGCCTGTTCCGAGGGGAGGCAAAAAGATCTACCTGAGGAATACCCACCAATGGACAATGCTCAAAAACACATCTCTGTGAAACATCCATCTGTGAGCCTGTGTTTTGCACCTGCTAAGAGAGTTGGCCACAAGATTGTGCTCTGAAGGAATGTATGCTGCCTGAAAAGTTAACTGATAACTGAGAGTTGCATCGGAAAGCCTGAAGCCTCATCCTGCAGAGGAGGTAAGGTTTTGTGCCCCCCTACTTGTTGACATATCACATCACTGTAGTGTTGTCTGTGTACACCTTCAAGGGGCCCGGAGAGAAGCTGGAGGGAAAAGCCTGAAGAGCCAGAATCAAAGCCCTCATCTCTTTAAAGCCCATATGGTATGACTTCTGATGGGAAGGCCAAAGACCCTAAACCTTCAGGTGACCAAGATATGCCCCCTCACCCCATGTCCGAGGCATTGATGAACAGCTCTTGAGAAGGGACTGGCGATTGAAAGGGCCAGCCTGGATTGAGAGAGAACTGTCAAATACACCATTCTAATTGCTTCTTGAGACAGGAAAGGAGAGGTGTACTGTAATTCAGAGTGTGACGATACTGGAGACAAATCAATTTAAGGTGCCATTGAATTGTCTGCATATGCAGTCTGGCATCAGAATAGGAGACGCCATGAATCCCAGGGCCTAAATAAACTCCCTGGCTGGGATGGCAGTCAGAGGGAGAAGAGACAGAAAGAAGGCTGTCAATGATAATACCTTTGGCGGTGGAAGAGAGGCCAAAATTGGCACTGTCTGCATCCTGCAACCCAGATACACATGATCCTGAGAAGGAGTCAGCACGGACTTTTGGAAGTTGATAGTAAACCCAAATCTTTGAAGAAGAGAGATGGTGAACTGCAGACCCTTTCAAAAATCGATTGAGAGAAAACAGCTAAAGCAACAGGTCATCTACATAAGGAAAAATTGGAATGCCTTGGAGCCTGCAGAAGTCAATCACAGGAGATAGGCATTTTACAAATACCCTTTGGGTGGTAGAGACCCCAAAGGGCAAAGCAGAGGGTGAATAAGGATATGAAAGTAAGCATCTTTCACATTCAAGGACACCAGAAAAGCCTGGGATAATAAAAGAAGAAACAGAGTTTGAAGAGGAAACATTCAAAATGAAGGGATCTCAAGAAAGGCTCTGAGCCAGGAGAGTTTCAAAATTGTTCTCCAAGTGCCTTTCTTTTCCAGGAACTGATGACATCCTGAATAAAAACCCTGTCTCACTTGGGAAGGGGGGACAGGTTGAATGTTCCCTGAAGGTTCCCTTGGTTCAACTGGGACAATAGAACCTCCAGAAAATTATGACATTGCTCTCGAGGAGGTTCAGCAATCCCAGAAATGGGAGGGGAGAGATGTAACCCTGATGGATGATAGAAAGAACCTAAGAGTCTGCAGTGATGAGACACCAATTTGGAAGACAAAGGAAGAGTCGAAGGAGCAAAGGAACCTGGCCTAAAGGTGGGGGATGAATTGCCAAAGAGAAGCAGGCTTACTAGATGAAGGAGGCTTCTGGGTCACAGAAATATGAGAACCTTTAGCAGAGGGGCCTGCCTCCCACCCTTCCTGCCCCAAGAGGACTTGCCTGTGAAAAAAAGCAGATCTAGAAGGATAATTCCTCTTGAACATATGGATAGGAGAGACACAATTATGTTTAAGGTCTTGCAAGGCTTTGCCTTTATCTTGCAGCAGTCCCAAAAAGATGAGTATTATCCAAAGGCGCATCCAACAACTTGGCCTTAATGTCCTCAGGAAGAGACTGAAGATGAAGCCAAAATAACACCTCATGATGGACCCAAAAGCCACAGCCCTAGAAGAGGCATTAGCAGCATTATAGCTACACTGAACAGAGTGGTGAGCCACTTGAGAAGCAGAACCTAAAAAAGATAAGGCAGAGGATTTGCCATCAGAATCTGGAAGGGTGAGGATTGAAGATCAGAGCATAACTGGTAAAGTAGTTATGTCTTTCAGCTTTTCCCAGTTAGGGGTCGCCACAGCGGAACTCTGGTCTGTTAATGATTGGCAGTAGATTTTTCCGTGTTGAGTTGCCAGCTCTGATGCACAACCTTCAATGAAGGTATGCCCATTCACGCACGTCTCCACACAGAAGATGCTCTAGGTGAGAATCAAACGGGACAACGTCTTGCTGTGATGCGACAACGCTACCGCAGCACCACCACCGCAGTAGCATAACTGGTAAAGTAGGTCAAGTAGGTCTGGTAATTGATAGTCCTAAAGGCCAGAGTCAAAGCAGTATAAACTTTCTTGCCAATCCTGTCCATTACCCTGCTGTTCTTTTCAGAAGGCAAAACTTTGTAAGAGGGCAAAAGATTAGAAGGTTTGTCTGAAGAAACTGACACCACAGCAGGATCAGCAGAAGGATGCTCGGAAACATATGGGACCTACCAGGTTTCTTAGGAGCAGGAGGCTGAGAATCAGGAGACTTGGAAGCAGCAATGAAAGTATCTAACCAGGCAGTCAACACAGGAGGACATCACTTCTGTGAGGTTTAGGAGTATCCACATGAAGCAACTCATAATAGCTTCTCTGAATATCCAACACATGAGAAGAATACCACTTAAAGATTTCCATCATCCTAGCAATTGTGTCCCCAAAGGACAATTCATGGAAAGAAGACTCGGGGCTCACAGACTCCTCTTCATCAGAACTATAAGCCAAAGGCAAAGGCATCTGTGAAGAATAGGACAAAGACCTCTCACCAGAGAGGGAATCCTCACCCAAGGAATATGGTTTCCTAAAATGTTTAGAAGGGGTAGAGGTCCAAGGAGGAATGGGTACTGAAACCTCTTGAGAAAGCTTTATGGCCATTAACACAGAGAACGAGTCTTGAGTAAATGCCTGCCATTCCATAATGAGGATCCATAGGACAAACATACTTCATTCTTTTTCGTTTCTTGAATGGGACATCAGCCATAGCAAATACCAGAGGTTCCGACCCTTGGCGAGATTTGAAAAGAGAACCCACAACTTCCTCCTATACCAATATCTATGGAATCCCTCTAGGATCCTCTTAGATAATCAACCATGGTTCTCTCTTGAAATCTTCAGCAAACACCTGCAAAGCCTCAGAGGATGTGAAGAAAGATGGATCTGTGTTGGCCTCTGGCAGGATTGCAGCTGAAGAATCTGATGTAAACACCAAATGACCTGCAGAGCTATTATCTGCATCTAGTGGGACGTCTGGTGGAGGTTGAACAGCTGAAGAATCCGGCTGAGACTTCTTGGCCTTCTTCTTACCTAGTGAGACTATCTCGGGTTGAAAGGATCCTGCCATGGTACCCTGGACTTAACTGTCTAAGCTGTTGGTTTTCAAGATAAATGACCAGGGAAGACAAACAACTTCTGAGTGTTGTAGAATGACCAGTGGAGACAGAGATTGTAAGTTATCAGTGGTTTATTGTACAGCCAATGTGAATCCACCTGCATGCACATTCATGAGTTGCACATAACTGAACTTGCTTAACACCCCCCCCCCACACGCTTCCTTACACTGCAGTAGCTGTGAAGGTACAAGCAATCACTGTTCTACAAGTGTTTTAGGCAAAATGCCTTACAGATACTATAAGAGGCATGTTCTTGGGAAGCATCCAAAGAAAAAAGATATCGGGACGATCCTTATGGAGAATCTGCCTCCCAGACTGACATTTTCCCCAATTGAATGACATGAACTCTATGTAGTGATAAAACATACAAGACCAAAAAAGTATATTTAAAAATACAAATAACCCCAACTGGCACTTACCAGGTGTTGCTAAATATTCAGCAGAGCAACAAAACGCTCAAACCAACTGACAATGGCATTCAAACTTGGAGCAAAAGAAGTTCTGGGTAGTTGCATCTGTTTGTCCGTTTTATGCCATACATTCTATGCAGGGAGCATAAATGTGATGTACTGCGCAAAGATCTCTTTTAAGCTTATCTGTACTGACTGAGGGATGGGCTGCTATACTGATATAGAAGGATATCTGCTCACTGCTATAACCTTTGACCATTGAAATCCTAACAATATTATACCTGCATTTGTGTTCTCTGTATCTGATACTGACATCGCTGTATCAATTAGTACATTATTCTCTCATTCCTTTCCTGTAAACAATGGAATACATAATATGTCAGAGATCAGATAAATCCCCTGCTTTGGTGTTGGACTGCCACACCTTTTATAGATATTCGTTATTTTGCCTTGAAGACTGTATTTTATTTACACTGGTGTTTACTGTATCAGAGTGGGCAGTTTTTGCCCAAGTGCCACAAGGCTGTCCATGCTGATCCCTTCTTGGTGCAATATTGCAGTGGCTTTTGAAAAAAAACAAATGACAGTTTATTACATTTTAATCATTAGTATCTTAAGTCATACTGTTATGGTTAAATCAAGACACTGAAAACATCTGCTCTGTGTTATAACCTAGAAAATTGCATTTTCTTGTGCAATGGCTGTGTTTGTCAGGCTGATCTACAATTGTGATTTAACTCTGCAGTTTGAATTACATATGCTGTAGTATTTACATTGATTTCTGAAGACTATAAACTAGAATTTTGTTACAATTTGAAGATTATTTAAATCTGAAACCACACCAATAAAAGAAGCTGAAAATCCTGTCATTTCTATTAACAACTGAACGCCATTACATTTGGTAAGCAGAATGTGATGTGAGCTGAAACAGTGAATTCCTCAAACATAGTAAATGCTTGGAGTATCTGAAATTGCAGAATACTGTTTTTGACAGTATCAGAAATTGTAAACTAATGTTTTGGGCAGTACCAGGAATTGCAGACTATGGTTTTGTGGAGCATCAGGAGTTGTTGACGAGTTTTAGGCAGTATCAGGAATTGCAGCCTAGAGTTGTTTTGGGCAGTATCAGCAACTGCAGACTGCAGTGTTGGGAGGTACCAGGAATTGCACACTACAGTTGGGCAGTATTATGAATTCCACAGTATGGTTTTGGGCAGTATCAGGAATTGCGGACTATGGTTTTAGGAAGTATCAGGAATTGCAGACTGTGGTTTTGGGCAGTGTCAGGAATTGCATACTATAGTTTTGGGTAGTGTCAGGAATTGGAACCTACGGCTTTTGGCAGTAACAGGAATTACAGACTATGGTTTTGGGCAGTATTGGGAATTGCAGACTATGGTTTTAGGAAGTATCAGGATTATCAGACTATAGTTTTTGGACAGTATCAAGAATTGCAGCCTACAGTTTTGGGAAATATCATAAATTGTAGCCTACTGTTTTTGGCAGTAACAGGAATTGCAAACTATGGTTTTGTGTAGTATCAGGAATTGCAGACTAAGGTCTTGGGCAGTATCAGGAATTGCACACTACAGTTTTGGGTAGTATTAGGAATTGTTGACTACAGTTTTAGGCAGTATCAGGAATTGCAGACTGCAATTTTGAGCAGTATCAGGAACTCCAGACTACAGTTTTGACAGTATCAGGAATTGCATACTACAGTTATGGATAGTATCAGGAATTGCAAACTGTGGTTTTGGGCAGGATCAGGAACTGCAGACAACAGTTTTGGGCTGTATCGTGAACTTCAGACTGCAATATTGGGCAGTATCAGGAATTGCAGACTTCGGTTTTGGGCAATATCAGGAATTGCAGACTATAGTTTTGGGAGGCATCATGATTTACAGAGTATGGTTTTGGCCAGTATCAAGAATTGCAGAAATTGGACAATATCAGGAATTGCAAACTACGATTTTGGGCAGGATAAAGAATTGCAGACTATAGTTTTGGGCAGTATAAGGAATTGCATACTTCTGCTATGAGCAGCATCAGAAAATGCAGATAATTGTTTTGGGCAGTATCAGGAGTTGCAGACGCTGTTTTGGGCAATATCAGAAATTGCACATTACAGCTTACAGAAGTATTAGGAAATGTAGACTACTGTTTTGGGCAGTATCAGGAAATTGCAGACTGTGGTTTTGGGCAGTATCAGGAATATCACACTATGGTTTTGGGCAGTATCAGGAATTGTTGACTACAGATTTAGGCAGTATAAGGAATTGCAGACTGTAATTTTGGGCGGTATCAGTAATTGCAGACTATAGTTGTTTTGAGCAGTATCAGGAACTCCAGACTACAGTTTTAGCAGTATCAGGAATTACAAACTATGGTTTTGGGCAGTATCAGGAATAGCAGAATATTGTTTCTGGTAGTATCAGGAATTGCAGACTATGGTTTTGGGAAGAATCAGCAATTACAGACTACAGTTTTGGGAGGTATCAGGAATTGCAGAGTATGGTTTTGGACATTATCAGGAATTGCAGACTATGGTTTGGGGCAGTATTAGTACCTGCACAGTACAATTTTGAGCAGTATCAGGAATTACAGACTATGGTTTAGGGCAGTATTCGCAATTGCAGATTACAGTTTTGGACAATATCATGAATTACAGACTACGGTTTTAGACAGTTTCAGGAATTGCAGACTATGGTTTTGGGCAGTCTCAGGAATTGCAGACTATGGTTTCGGACAGCATCAGCAATTGCAGACTACAGTTGAGGGTTTTATCATGAATTGCAGACTACAGTTTTGGGCATTATCAGTAATTGCAGCCTATGGTTTTTGGCAGTATCAGGAATGCAAAATACGGTTTGGGGCAGTATCACAAATTGCAGACTACAGTTTTGGCCAGTATCAGTAATTACAGCCTATGGTTTTTGGCAGTATCAGGAATGCAAAATACCATTTGGGACAGTATCAGGAATGACAGACTATGGTTTTGTGTAGTATCAATAATTGCAGACAACAGTTTTGGGTGGTATCATGATTTACTGAGTATGGTTTTGGCCAGTATCAAGAACTGCAGAGTATGGTTTTGGACAGTCTCAGGAATTGCAGACTATGGTTTTGGGTGGTATGAGGAATTCCAGATTACAGTTGTGGGCAGTATCAGTAATTGCAGCCTATATTTTTTGGCAGTATGGGAAATTGCAGAATATGGGTTTAGGCAGTATCAGGAATAGCAGACTATGGTTTGGGGCAGTATCAGAAATTGCAGACTGTGATTTTGGGCAATATCAGGACCTGCAGAGTATGGTTTGGGGCAATATCAGGAATTGCGGACTACAGTTTGGGGCAATATGAGGAACTACAGACTACAGTTTTGGGCAGCATCAGGAATTGCAGACTATGGTTTTGGGCAGAATCAGGAATTGCAGATTACAGTTGTGGGCAGTACCAGTAATTGCAGCTTATGGTTTTTGGCAGTTGAAGAATTGCTGAATACGGTTTTGGGTAGTATCAGGAATTGCAGAATATGGTTTTGGGCAGTATCAGGAATTGCAGACTACGGTTTTGGGTGGTATCAGGAATTGAAGACTGCAGTTTTGGACAGTATCAGGAACTGCAGAGCATGGTTTTGGGCAGTATGAGTAATGCAGACTAGGGTTTTGGGCAATATGTGTAACTACAGACTACAGTTTTGGGCAGTATCAGGAACTGCAGACTACCACTTTGGACAGTATCAGGAATTTCATTCTATGGTTTTGGGCAGTATAAAGAATTGCAGACTATAGTTTTGGGCAGTATAAGGAATTGCATACTTCTGCTATGAGCAGCATCAGAAAATGCAGACAATTGTTTTGGGCAGTATCAGGAATTGCAGACTCTGGTTTTGGGCAATATCAGAAATTGCACATTACAGCTTGCAGCAGTATTAGGAAATGTAGACTATAGTTCTGGCCAGTATCCAGAAATGCAGACTACTGTTTTGGGCAGTATCAGAAAATTGCAGACTGTGGTTTTGGGCAGTATCAGAAAATTGCACACTATGGTCTTGGGCAGTATCAGGAATTGTTGACTACAGATTTAGGCAGTATAAGGAATTGTAGACTGTAATTTTGGGCAGTATCAGTAATTGCAGACTATAGTTGTTTTGAGCAGTATCAGGAACTCCAGACTACAGTTTTAGCAGTATCAGGAATTGCAAACTATGGTTTGGGGCAGTATCAGGAATAGACTATGGATTTGGGAAGAATCAGCAATTACAGACTACAGTTTTGGGAGGTATCAGGAATTGCAGAGTATGGTTTTGGACATTATCAGGAATTGCAGATTATCGTTTGGGGCAGTATTTGGAACTACACAGTACAATTTTGAGCAGTATCAGGAATTACAGACTACGTTTTTTGGCAGTATCAGAATTGCAGACTATGGTTTTGGGTAGTATCAGGAATTACAGACTATGGTGTAGGGCAGTATTCGGAATTGCAGATTACAGTTTTGGACAGTATCATGAATTACAGACTATGGTTTTAGACAGTTTCAGGAATTGCAGACTATGGTTTTGGGCAGTATCAGGAATTGTAGACTACAGTTTTGGGCAGCCTCAGGAATTACAGACTACAGTGTTGTGCTGTATCAGGAATTGCAGACTATGGTTTTGGGCAGTCTTAGGAATTGCAGACTATGGTTTTGGACAGCATCAGCAATTGCAAACTACAGTTGAGGGTGGTATAATGAATTGCAGACTACAGTTTTGGGCAGTATCAGTAATTGCAGCCTATGGTTTTTGGCAGTATCAGGAATGCAAAATACCATTTGGGGCAGTATCAGGAATGACAGACTATGGTTTTGGGTAGTATCAATAATTGCAGACAACAGTTTTGCGTGGTATCAAGATTTACCGAGTATGGTTTTGGCCAGTATCAGGAACTGCAGAGTATGGTTTTGGACAGTCTCAGGAATTGCAGACTATGGTTTTGGGTGGTATCAGGAATTCCAGATTACAGTTGTGGGCAGTATCAGTAATTGCAGCCTATACTTTTTGGCAGTATGGGGAATTGCCGAATATGGGTTTAGGCTGTATCAGGAATAGCAGACTATGGTTTGGGACAGTATCAGGAATTCCAGAATATGGTTTTGGACATTATCAGGACCTGCAGAGTATGGTTTTGGGCAGTATGAGGAATGCAGACTAGGGTTTTGGGCAATATGTGTAACTACAGACTACAGTTTTGGGCAGTATCAGGAATTGCAGAGTGGTTTGGGACAGTGTCAGGAATTGCATTCTGCAGTTTTACGCAGTATCAGGGACTGCAAAGTACAATTTTGGGCACTATCATGAACTGCAGACTGTGGTTTTGGGCAATATCAGGAATTGCAGAGTATGGTTCTGAGCAGTATAAAAAATTGAAGACTATGGTTTTGGACAGGATCAGGAATTGCAGCCTACGGTTTTTGCCAGTAACTAGAATTGCAGACTATGGTCTTGGGCAGAATCAGGAATTGCACACTACAGTTTTGGGCAGTATCAGGAATTGCTGACTACAGTTTTAGGCAGTATCAGGAATTTCAGACTGTAATTTTGGGCAATATCAGAAATTGAAGACTATAGTCGTTTTGGCCAGCATCAGGAACTCCAGATTACAGTTTTCGCATTATCAGGAAATGCAGACAAAGTTTATGTGTAGTATCAGGAATTGCAAACTATGATTTTGGGCAGTATCAATAAGAGCAGACTATTGTTTTGGGTAATATCAGGAATTGCAGACTACGGTTTTGGGAAGAATCAGCAATTACAGACTACAGTTTTAAGAGGTATCAGGAATTGCAGACTATGATTTTTGGCAGTATCGAAATTGCAGACTATGGTTTTGGGTAGTGTCAGGAATTACAGGCTGTGGTTTAGGGCAGTATCTGGAATTGCAGACTACAGTTTTGGACAGTATCATGGATTGCAGACTGTGGTTTTGGGCAGTATCAGCAATTGCAGACTACAGTTTTGGGTAGTAACAGGAATTGCAGACTATGCTTTTTGGCAGTATCAGGAATTGCAAACTTCAGTTTTGGGCAGTATCAGGAATTGCAGACTACAGTTTTGGTCAGTATCAGGAATTGCAGACTACAGTGTTGTGCTGTATCAGGAATTGCAAATTATGGTTTTGGACAGTCTCAGGAATTGCAGTCTGTGGTTTTGGGCATCATCAGCAATTGCAGAATATGGCTTTGGGGGTTATCTGGAATTGCAGTCTACAGTTTTGGGCACTGTCAGGAACTGCAGAGTATGGTTTTGGACAGTCTCAGGAATTGTGGACTATGGTTTTGGGTAGTATCAGGATTTGCAGACTACAGTTTCCAGCAGTTTCAGGAATTACAGCATATGGTTTTGGGCAGTAATGGGAATTGCAAACTATGGTTTTGGGTAGTATCCGGAATTGTAGAGTACAGTTTTGGGCACAGTCAGGAATTGGTGAATTTGAGCAGTATCTGTTATTGCAGACCCCAGTTTTGGGAAGTATCAGAAATTGCAGACCACTGTTTAGGTCACTATCAGGAATTACACATTTCAATTTGGGGCAGTATCAGGAATTGCAGACTATGGTTTTGTGCAGTATTAGGTATTGCAGACTACGGTTTTGGGCAGTATTAGACATTGAAGACTATGGCTCTGGAGAGTATCAGGAATTGCAAACTACACTTTTGCGCAGTACCAGGAATTGCAGACTATGGTTTTGGGCAGCATCAGCAATTGCAGACTACGGGTTTGGGTGGTATCAGGAACTGCAGAGTACGGTTCTGGGCAGTATCAGGATTTACACAAACCAGTCTTGAGCAGTATCAGGAATGGTAGACTATAGTTTTGTGCAGTATCAGGAATTGCAGCCTACAGTTTTGGGCAGTATTGGGAATTGCAGACTATGGTTTTGGGCAGTATCAGCAATTGCCGACTACAGTTTTGGGTGGTATCAGGAACTGAAGAGTACAGTTCTGAGCAGTATCAGGATTTGCAGACAACACTTTTGGGCAGTATCAGGAATTGCAGACTGTAGTTCTCTGCAGTATCAGAAATTGAAGACTACAATTTTGGGTAGTATCAGGAACTGCAGACTGAGGTTTTGGGCAGTATTAGGAATTGTGGACTACAGTTTTGGGCAGTATCAGGAATTGTAGACTACAGCCTTGGGCAGTCTCAGGAATTGCAGTCTATTTTTTTGGCAGTAACGGGAATTACAGACTACAGTTTTGGGTAGTATTACGAATTGTAAACTACGGTTTTGAGCAGTATCAGGAATTGCAAACTATGGTTCTGGGTAGTATCAGGAATTGCAGACTATGGTTTTGGGCAATATCTGGACTTGCATACTATAGTTTTGGGCAGTATCAGAATTTACAGACTATGGCTTTGGGCAGTATCAGAATTTGCAGACTGCTGTTTAGGGCACTATGAGGAATTGCACATTACAGTTTGGGGCAGTATCAGGAATTACAGACTACAGCTCTGGGCAGTATCAGGAATTGCAGCCTAAGGTTTTAGGCACTATTGTGTACGGTTTTAGGCACTATCATGAATTGCAGTCTGTATTTTTGGACAGTATCAGGAATCACAAACTATGGTTTTATGCAGTATCAGAAATTGCAGACTATAGTTATTTTGGGGAGTATCAGGAATTGCAGACTATGGTTTTGGGAATGATCAGGAATAACACACTACACTTTTAGGCACTATTAGGAATTGTACATTGTGGTTATGGGCAGTATAAGGAATTGGAGACTACGAATTTAGGCAATATCGGAATTGCACACTATGGTCATGGGCCGTAATAGGAATTGTAGACTATAGTTTTGGGCAGTATCAGGAAATGCAGAGTACAGCTTTGGGCAGTATCAGGAATTCCACATTATGGTTTGGGCAGTATCAAGAATTGTAGACCACAGTATTGGGCAGTATCAGGAATTACAGCTAAGGTTTGGGGCAGTATCAGGAATTTGCAGACTGTGGTTTTAGGCAGTATCAGGAAGTGCCTACTACGGTTCTGGGCAGTATCATAATTTGCCGACTCTGGTTTTAAGCAGTAGCAGTAATTGCAGAGTATGGTTTTGTGCTGTATCAGGAATTGCATTGTATGGTTTGGGGCATTATCAGGAATTGCAGACTACTGTTTTGGGCAGTATCAGTAGTTGCAGCCTAGAGTTTTGGGCAGTATCAGTAATTGCAGACTACTGTTTTCGGCAGTATCAGGAATTGCAGACTATAGTTTTGAGCAGTATCAGGAATTGCAGACTAATATTTGGGGCAGTATCAGGAATTGCAGACTACAGTTTTGTGCAGTATCAGGAATTGCAGACTACAGTTTTGTGCAGTATCAGGAACTGCAGACTACAGTTTTGGGCAGTATCAGGAATTGCAGACTAATGTTTTGGGTAGTGTCAGGAATTGCAGACTACAGTATTGGGCAGTATCATAATTTCAGAATACAGTTTTGCGCAGTATCAGGAATTTCACACCGTGTTTTTAGGCAGTATCAGAAATTGCAGACTATGGTTTTGGGGAGTATCAGGAATTGCAAGGCTACTGTTTTGGGGCTTCCAGGAATTGCAGACTACAGTTTTGGGCAGTATCAGGAATTGTAGACTACAGGCTTGGGCACTATCAGGAACTGCAGCCTACAGTATTGGACAGTACCAGGAATTTCCACATTGCAATTTTGGGAAGGATCAGGAATTGCAGACTATGGTATTGGGCAGTATCAAGAATTGCAGACTATGGTTTTGGAAAGTATCAGGAATTGCAGACTAATGTTTTGGGCAGTGTTAGGAATTGCAGACTACAGTTTTGGGCTGTATCAGAAATTACAGGCAATGATTTGGGGCAGTATCATGATTTTCACACTGCTGTCTAGGGCACTAGCAGGAATGGCACATTACAGTTTGGGGCAGTATCAGGAATTACAGACTATGGTTTTGGGCAGTATCAGGAATTGCAGACTGTGGTTTTGGGCAGTATCAGGAATTGCAGACTACAGTTTTGGCAGTATCAGGAATTTCAATCTGTGGTTTGGGGCAGTATCCGGAATTGCATACTACTGTTTTGGGCAGTATCAGAAATTGCAGACTATGGTTTAGGCAGTATCAGGAATTGCAGACTACTGTTTTGGCAGTAACAGGAATTGCTGCCTATTGTTTTGGGCAGTATCAGGAAATGCAGGCAGTGGTTTTGGGCAGTATCAGGAATTGCAGACAATGGCTGTTTTGGGCAGTATCTGGAATTACAGACTATAGTTCTGGGCAGAGTCAGGAACTGCACACTACTGTTTTGGGCAGTATCAGCAATTGCAGAATACAGTTCTGTGCAATATTAGGAATTGTTGACTATGGTTTCGGGCAGTATCAGAAATTGCAGACAGTGGTTTTGGGCAGTATCTGGAATTGCAGATAATAGTTGTTTTGGGCAGTGTCTTCAATTCCAGGCTACTGTTCCTAAAATTCCTGAAACTGCCCAAAACAGTAATCTGCAACTCTTGAAACTTCCCAAAACTGCAGACTAAGGTTTTGTGCAGTATCAGGAATTGCAGAATGCTGTTTTGGCCAGTATCAGGAATAGCAGACTGCTGTTTTGGGTAGTATCAGGAGTTGCAGGCAGTGGTTTTGAGAAGTATCAGGAATTGCAGACTACAGTTTTGGGTGGTATCATGAATTACAGGTTATGGTTTTGGCATTATCAGGAATTCCAGACTTTGACTTTGGGCAGTATCAGGATTACAGAGCATAGTTTTGGGTAGTATCAGAAATTGAAAACAGTGGTTTTGGGCAGTATCAGGAATTCCAAACTTCAATTTTGGGCAGTATCGTTAATTGCAGACTATGGTTTGGGGCAGTATCAGGAATTGCAGAGTATAGTTTTTGCCAATATCAAAAATTGAAGACTACAGTTTTGGGCAGTAACAGGAATTGCAGCCTATTTTTTGAGCAGTAACGGGAATTCCAGACTACGGTTTTGCGTAGTATCTGGAATTGTAGGCTAGATGTAGGCAGTATCAGGAATTGTAGGCTAGATGTAGGCTAGTTGTAGGCAGTATCAGGAAATGCAGACTACAGTGCTTGTTAGTATCAGGAATTGCAGACTATAGTTTTGGGCAGTATCTGGAATTGCAGACCACAGTTTTGGGCAGTATCAGAAATTACAGGCTATGGTTTTGGGCAGTATCAGGAATTGCAGACTACAGCTCTGGGTAGTATCAGGAATTGCAGACTAAGATTTTAGGTGCTATCATGTAAGGTTTTAGCCACTATCACGAACTGCAGTCTACAGTGTTGGGCAGTATCAGGAATTGCAGAATGCTGTTTTGGGCAGTATCAGGAATAGCAGACTACTGTTTTGGGTAGTATCAGGAATGGCAGACCGTAGTTTTGAGAAGTATCAGGAATTGCAGACTGCAGTTTTGGGTGGTATCATGAATTGCATATTATGCCTTTGCATTATCAGGAATTGCAGACTGTGGTTTTGAGCAGCATCAGGTTTGCAGAGTATAATTTTGGGTAGTATCAGAAATTAAAGACTACGGTTTTGGGCAGTATCAGTAATTGCAGACTGAGGTTTTGGGCAGTATCAGGAATTGCAGACTACAGTTTTGGGCAGTATCAGGAATTGCAGACTACAGTTTTGGGCAGTATCATGAATTGCAGACTATGGTTTTGGGCAGTATCATGAATTGCAGACTATAGTTCTGGGAAGTATTGGAAATTGAAGACTACAGTTTTGGGCAGTATCAGGAATTCCAAACTACAGTTTTGGGCAGTATCAGGAATTGTAGACTACAGGTTTGGGCAGTATCAGGAACTGCAAACTACAGTTTTGGACAGTACCAGGAATTTCTGCATTGCAATTTTGGGAAGTATCAGGAATTGCAGACTACAGTATTGGGTAGTATCAGGAATTGTAGACTATGGTTTTGGGCAGTATCAGAAATTGCAAACTAATGTTATGAGCAGTGTCAGGAATTGCATACTACCATTTTGGGCAGTATCAGACATTACAGGCAATGATTTGGGGCAGTATCATGATTTGCACACTGCTTTTTAGGGCACTATCAGGAATTGCAGACTACAGTTTTTGCCACTATCAGGGATTTCAGTCTGTGGTTTGGTGCAGTATCAGGAATTGCATGCTACTGTTTTGGCAGTAACAGGAATTGCTGCCTATTGCTTTGGACAGTATCAGGAAATGCAGACAGTGGTTTTTGGCAGTATCAGGATTTTCAGACAATGGTTGTTTTAGGTAGAGAACACGGTTTTGTGAAATATCAGAAATTGCAGACTACAGTTTTGTGTGGTATCATGAATTGCACGTTACAGTTTTGACATTATCAGGAATTGCACACTGGTTTTGGACAGAATTAGGAATTGCACGGTATGGTTTTGGGTAGTATCAGAAATTGCAGACTATGGTTTAGGGCATTATCAGGAATTGCAGAGTGCAGTTTTCGGCAGGGACAGTAATTTCAGACTACAGTTCAGCGCAGTATCAGGAATTGCAGACTACAGTTTTGGGCAGTACCAGGAATTGCCGACTAATGTTTTGGACAGTGTCAGGAATTGCAAACTAAAGTTTTGGGCAGTATCCAGGTATAGCAGACTACAGTTTGGGCCAATATCAGGTATTGTAGACTAATGGTTTGGTCAGTATCAGCAATTGCTGACTAAGGTTTTGGACATTATCAGGAATTTCACATTGCAGTTTTGGGCAGTATCAGGAATGGATCACTACGGTATTGGGCAGAATCAAGAATTGCAGACTAATGTTTTGGGCTGGATCAGGAATTGCAGATGATGGTTTTGGGCTGTATCAGGAATTGCACATTACACTTTCGGGCAAAATCAGGAATTGCACATTACACATTTGGGCAGAATCAGGAATTGCAGAATATGGTTCTGGGCAGTGTCAGGTATTGTTGACTACTGTTTTGGGCAGTATCAGGAAGTGCAGACAGTGGTTTTGGGCAGTATCTGGAATTGCAGATAGTAGTTGTTTTGGGCAGTATCTTCAGTTCCAGGCTACGGTTCCTAAAATTCATGAAATTGCCCAAAACAGTAATTTGCAACTCTTGATACCTTCCAAAACTGCAGACTAAGGTTTTGTGCAGTATCAGGAATTGCAGAATGCTGTTTTGGGCAGTATCAGGAATAGCAGACTACTGTTTTGGGTAGTATCAGGAATTGCAGACCCTGGTTTTGAGAAGTTTCTGGAATTGCAAACTACAGTTTTGTGTGGTATCATGAATTGCAGGTTATGGTTTTGGCATTATCAGGAATTCCAAACTTTGATTTTGGGCAGTATCAGGATTGCAGAGTATAGTTTTGGGTAGTATCAGGAATTGCTGACTAATGTTTTGGGCAGTGTCAGGAAGTGCAGACTAAAGTTTTAGGCAGTATCAGGTACTGCAAACTAAAGTTTGGGGCAATATCAGGTATTGTAGACTAATGTTTTTGGCAGTATCAGCAATTGCCGACTAAGGTTTTGGACATTATCAGGAATTGCACATTGCAATTTTGGGCAGTATCAGGAATGGATCACTACGGTTTTGGGCAGTATCAAGAATTGCAGACTAATGTTTTGGGCAGTATCAGGTATTGCAGACTACAGTTTGGAGCAATATCAGGTATTGTAGACTAATGTTTTTGGCAGTATCAGAAATTGCTGACTAAGGTTTTGGACATTATCAGGAATTTCACATTGCAATTTTGGGCAGTATCAGGAATGGATCACTACGGTATTGGGCAGTATCAAGAATTGCAGACTACTGTTTTGGGCAGGATCAGGAATTGCAGATGATGGTTTTGGGCTGTATGAGGAATTACAGTCTAAGGTTTTGGGCAATATCAGTAATTGCAGACTACGGTTTTGGCAATATCAGGAATTACAGACTAATGTTTTGGGCAGTGTCAGGAATTGCAGACTAAAGTTTTGGGTAGCATCAGGAATTGCAGACTAAGGTTTTAGGGGCTATCATGTAAGGTTTTAGGCACTATCACAAATTGCAGTCTACAGTGTTGAGCAGTATCAGGAATTGCTGAATGCTGTTTTGGGAAGTATCAGGAATAGCAGACTACTGTTTTGGGTAGTTTCAGGAATTTCAGACCATTGTTTTGAGAAGTATCAGGAATTGCAGACAACAGTTTGGGGTGGTATCATGAATTGCAGGTTATGGATTTGCATTATCAGGAATTACAGACTGTGTTTTTGGGCAGTATCAGGTTTGCAGAGTATAGTTTTGTGTAGTATCAGAACTTGAAAACTATGGTTTTGGGCAGTATCAGAAATTGGCAGTATCAGGAATTACAGATTACAGTTTTGGGCAGTATCAGGAATTGCAGACTACAGTTTTGGGCAGTATCATGAATTGCAGACTTTGGTTTTGGGGAGTATCATGAATTGCAGACTATAATTTTGGGCAATATTGGAAATTGAAGACTACAGTTTTGGGCAGTATCAGGAATTGCAGACTACAGTTTTGGGCAATCTCAGGAATTGCAGCCTATTTTTTGGGCAGTAACAGGAACTGCAACTATGATATTGGGTAGTATCAGGAATTGTAAACTGCGGTTTGGGACAGTATTAGGAATTGCAGATTACAGTTCTGGGTAGTATCAGGAATTGCAGACTATCATTTTGGGCAGTATCTACAATTGCAGACCACAGTTTTGGGCAGTGCCAGAAATTAGAGGTTATGGTTTGGGGTAGAATCAGGAATTGCAGACTTTGGTTTTGGGCAGTATCAGCAATTGCAGACTACAATTTTGGGCAGTATCAAGAATTCCAGAGAACAGTTATGGGCAGTGTCAGGAATTGGAGACTACAGTTTTGGCCAGTATCAGGAATTGTAGACTGTGGTTTTAGGCAGTATCAGCAATTGCAGACTACAGTTTTGGGCAGTATCAGGAATTGCAAACTGCAGTTTTGACAGTATCAGGAATTGCACACTTTGGTATCTGGCAGTTTCAGGCATTGCAGACTACATTTTTGGGCAGTATCATGATTTGCTGACTGTGGTGTTTGGCAGTATCCGGAATTATATACTACTGTTTTGGGTAGTATGAGAAATTGCAGACTATGGTTTGAGCAGTATCAGGAATTGCAGACTACGGTTCTGGGTAGTATCAGGAATTGCAGACTATGGTTTTGGGCAGTATCTGGAATTGCAGACTACAGTTTTGGGTATTATCAGAATTTACAGGCTATGGTCTGGGGTGGTATCAGGATTTGCAGACTGCTGTTTGGGGCACTATCAGGAATTGAACATTACAGTTTGGGGCAGTATCAGGAATTTCAGACTACAGCTCTAGGCAGTATCAGGAATTACAGCCTAAGGTTTTGGGCACTATTGTGTATGGTTTTAGGCACTATCATGAATTGCAGTCTGTAGTTTTGGACAGCATCAGGAATTACAAACTATGGTTTTGGGCAGTATCAGAAATTGCAGACAATAGTTATTTTGGGGAGTATCAGGAATTGCAGACTATGGTTATGGGAATTATCAGGAATAGCACACTGCACTTTTAAGCAGTATTAGGAATTTTACAGTGTGGTTATGGGCAGTATAAGGAATTGGAGACTACAAATTTAGGCAATATCGGAATTGCACTCTGTGGTTTTGGGCCATATGAGGAATTGTAGACTATAGTTTTGGGCAGTATCAGGAATTGCAGAGTACAGCAGTATGAGGAATTCCACACTATTGTTTGGGGCAGTATCAAGAATTGTAGGCTACAGTATAGGGCAATATCAGGAATTACAGCTAAGGTTTGGGGCAGTATCAGGAATTTGCAGACTGTGGTTTTGGGCAGTATCAGGAAGTGCTGACTATGATTCTGGGCAATATCATGATTTGCCAACTGTGGTTTTAGGCAGTATTAGTAATTGCAGAGTATGGTTTTGTGCTGTATCATGAATTGCATTGTATGGTTTAGGGCACTATCGGGAATTGCAGACTACTGTTTTGGGCAGTATCATTAGTTGCAGCCTAAAGTTGACTACTATCTCAGGCAGTATCAGGAATTGCAGACTGTGGTTTTGGGCAGTATCAGGAAGTCCTGACTATGGTTCTGGGCAATGTCATGATTTGCTGACTGTGGTTTTAGGCAGTATTAGTAATTGAAAATATGGTTTTGTGCTGTATCAGGAATTGCATTGTATGGTTTGGGGCACTATCATGAATTGCAAACTACTGTTTTGGGCATTATCAGTAGATGCAGCCTATGGGTTTGGGAAGTATCATTAATGGCAGACTATGGTTTTGCACAGTATGTGTAATTACAGATGACGGTATAAGGAAGTATCAGGTACTGCAGACTACAGTTCTGGGCAGTATCAGTAATTGCAGACTACTGTTTTCGGCAGTATCAGGAATTGCAGACTACAGTGTTGAGCAGTATCAGGAATAGCAGACAAATGTTTTGGGCAGTATCAGGAATTTCAGACTGTGGTTTGGGGCAGTATCAGAAATTGCAGACTGTGGTTTAGGCAGTATCAGGAATCAGACTACTGTTTTGGCAGTAACAGGAATTGCTGCCTATTGTTTTGGGCAGTATCAGGAAATGCAGACAGTGGTTTTGGGCAGTATCAGGAATTGCAGACAATGGCTGTCTTCGGCAGTATGTGGAATTACAGACTATGGTTCCAGGCAGTGTCAGAAATTGCATACTGCTGTTTTGGGCAGTATCAGCAATTGCAGAATACAGTTCTGGGCAGTATCAGGTATTGTTGACTACTGTCTCGGGCAGTATCAGGAATTGCAGACAGTGGTTTTGGGCAGTATCTGGAATTGCAGATAGTAGTTGTTTTGGGCAGTATCTTCAATTCCAGGCTATGTTTCCCCAAATTCCTGAAACTGCCCAAAACTGTAATCTTCAAATCTTGATACTTCCTAAAACTGCAGACTAAGTTTTTGAGCAGTATCAGGAATTGCAGACTACTGTTTTGGGCAATATCAGTAGTTGCAGCCTATGGTTTTGGGCAGTATCATCAATGGCAGACTATGGTTTTGGGCAGTATGTGTAATTACAGACGACGGTATAGGTCAATATCAGGTACTGCAGACTACAGTTCTGGGCATTATCAGTAATTGCAGACTACTGTTTTCAGCAGTATCAGGAATTGCAGAGTACAGTTTTGTGAAGTATCAGGAATTGCAAACTACAGTTTTGAGCAGTATCAGAAATTGCAGACTATAGTTTTGGGCAGTATGAGGAATTGCAGACTAATGCTTTGGGCAGTGTCAGGAATTGCAGACTACAATTTTGGGCAGTATCAGAAATTACAGGCAATGATTTTGGGCAGT